>NC_088301.1:26901127-27097075 GCF_032854445.1 Liolophura sinensis | reverse complement strand
GCTTGATTCTCTTTGATTCCCCCACCTAACAGGGCAACTTAAAGAGTTTTTAGTGAAGTTTTTTTTCTTTCTTTCAGATTAACCTTAAGTGTTGGCTTCAAAAGTACCTTTATGTGCTTCTGAAAATGCGTTTTTATATACCAATCTTCAGGTGAAATGCAGTACCTAAAATTCACTAGTGAGATGGTAGCTTTCAGCAATCCGTTGTCTATCTTTTTACTTCTATTCGACAATGGTTTGCTGCAACTATCAGGTTCTAAATCACTGAGTGAGTGAATGAGTGACTGAGTGAGTGAGTGCTTGGGGTTTAACGTTGTACTTAACAATTTTTCAGTCATATGACAACGAAGGAATCCTTAGAGTGCATGTAATGTGCCTCCTTGTTGCAGGACGAATTTCCACCATTCTTTTATCTAGTGCTGCTTCACTGAGACGCCTTACCGAAGGCAAGTAAGATGCCCTGCCCCAGCCATTATACTGATGCAGGTCAACCAGTTGTTGCACCATCCCCTTCATGCTGAACGCCAAGTGAGGAAGTTACAACTTCCTCTTTTTAAGGTCTTAGGTGTGACTCAACCCAGGATTGATCCTGGATCTACAGCTCCCGAAGCGAATGCTCTACCAACTGTGCTATCGGGACCAGCCCTAATTCAATGAAATTGCATTTTAAATTCAGCTTTCGCTATTTTGGCTGCAGCTTGTAGTCAAGAGTTTTGCCAGAAAGTGCATTTTAACACCCTAAACTATAAATGAAATACAATATCTGACCGCTGTTGTGTAAATGAAGAATTCCTGATGTAACGAAACAGATATCAAACAAATAATATTTTGTCAAGGTTCCGCATAAAATAAGAAATAAAGAAGAGTTGTTGTACTTACTAATTGCACTTCACCAAATGCTCCTCGCCCAATGACCTTGACCACTTCAAAGTCGTCAGCCTTGAGACGGCAGCCATTGATCATGTCCACTGGGCCGGCATCTGAAAAGTATCAAAGTTGAAAAAATGTAAACTGTACAAAAGAAAATTCTACAAAATGCATTTGAAAGAAGAAAAGAACTGTCAAAAATTGACTTAAAAGGCCTGTTAATACAGATACAGAATTATATAACGCACTTAAGTAACAGTCAGCTTTTCTAAAAGCTGGATGTTTGAATGAATAGCAAGTAACCTAATGTTTTGGGGTAGGTACTTGCTATTCCAGAAATGATCCACTGCCATTTTCATCAAACTAAAACACAGTAATTACACATACATGTACATGTATGGAGATGGTGAAAATTTGCAAAAAGGTGAAGCTGTCCGAACACCGATATAAATGATACCGTTCTCAGAGGTGCTATACATGTAAATCAAAGTGCCATATGGCAAAAATCACAGTAGCACTATAAATCACAGTAGCACAAAATTATAGCAGCACTATAAACCAGGGAGTGTAAGTCACAGCTTATCACTACAAATCTATTGTACAGTACTTTTAGGTTTACAATACAACCAAACACAATCTTCTTTCAGTTTCCATTTCTGCTTTACCCTGTATCACTGATGACCCAGTAAAATAGAGCATCCAGACATCTTCATTTAACAAATTACAGATGCACATTTCCTGTTTTACCTGGTTTTGTCACTGGCCCAGCAAGATAAGCATAGCGGCATCCAGACATTTTCATTTTATCCCAAATTATAGTCACAAAAACAGCCGTCAGCATAACACATCTTTACACCATTATCTACATGTACGTCGCCATATTATGAAGGGGAGAAAATTTACCATCTTCCTCAATCAAAAGAAAGGAAGAAGGAAATACTTAATACACTTGTACGTTTCTGTATTTGGGTATGGTCCGTGCATGAAGAAATTGACATCAGCTGAATATATGTACATGGATATACATGTGTGTTGTATTCAAATGGTTTATGCATTAATAAAAAAAAAACATCAGTCGTAAATAGAGCAAGTGTACAAATATTACAGATCTGCAAATCAAGCTCAAAAAACATCTATATATCTGTAACAGATAAATCGCCTCCAGGTGAGTTCAGATCGTTAAGGCCTACAAAAGAGAACTAATTACTCTAACGAATGACACCCACTAGCTTGACATTAGTAATTTGCTCAAGCAGAAAAAAAATTGGACAGGATGTGTTGGTGGCAAAGTTGTTGATTTTTTTTTTCACAGCTTTGATATTAACAGAATCAGTTTACAGGGATTCAACTATTTCATAAATGTGCATAGCGCTATATACTTCTTTTGTAAGTGTCAAAAGAGAAAGGATGTAGTTCTCGCGGAAGAAATGAAAGATTTTCTAATAAACAGACCACATCTGGAATCAATTATCTTGCAAATACATCAGAAAATCAGAGAGACATTTGGAGTTTTTAATCCTTTGAGCCAAAAATCTTTGACTGCTTGTCCTGTACATTACATATACAGTGTAACTGCTTATTGCTGCATTTCATTTCATGCTGCATTGTGGGGAAAAAAGCCAGAAAGCTACCTTTCCAAATACTTCGTCCCAAATATGGGACTGGGTTAGAGAAAAGGGGGTGGGAGGCTTGGGGGGGGGGGGGGGGGCATGGTAGTGGAGGATGAATTGACAAATAATGATTATCATATTTTTTACAGCCTTACAACTCTCAACAGTATTTTAAAAGGGAAGAGTTTCCCATGGTATGTGAATTTTCTATCTCATCAATCTTGTCTCTCTCAATTAGACGCAGCACAGTATTCTGATATTTACATGTAAGCTGTAATGAGCCAAAGGTGTATATTATAGCCCAATGTGTTGGGCGTGGTGACATTTGAAAATATTACACCACAAGTCCAATAACAAACTAATCACACGCCTCAAAACTTCTGAACAAAATCATCGAATTCTGGGAGCCGTTACACCTTCTGAGTCACTGTACAGTTAAGTGTAACATGAATCACAACGGATGACATTCTGGATGTACCTGACAATTGCTGCAGATTCGAAATCTTACTTAAATAGTGATTCATAAAGCAGGTTGTCACTGATGTCCATTAAAATCATCATTTAACAGAGATTACGACTACTCTTCAGTCTCCTAAACACCCCCCATCCTCCACTCCCCCCCCCCCCCCCATGAAGATTACCACAGTAATTTGTGGCCGCTCACACTCACATATTGTTAATTTATACTAAGGCCCTTGACTGAGACATGTCTGGCTTGGTTCATATATTTTCCGCCTCACAGTACAACTACTTTTTCTGATTTACCAGATAATGTCCAAATAAATTTCACAAAATTTTGTAAATCAAATTTTTCAGAACTTTTCTCGCAAAAGACGTCACTTTATGGCACTATAATCTAGACGTCTTTTACGTAAAAAGTTTGGAGAAAAATGACTTTTACAGTCTCAGTATTATACATACTCTATTTGACCTAAAATTTCTCTTATGACTATAAAATTATTCAGTTCGCCCAATTCTGGAAGTTTTATTTATTAATTTATTTGATTGGTGTTTTACCCCGTACTAAGAATATTTCACTTACACGATGGCGGCCAGCATTATGGTGGGAGGAAAGCAGGCAGAGCCTGGGGAAAACCCATGAACATCCGCAGGTTGCTGCCAGACCTTCCTAAATACGTCCAGAGAGAAAGTGGACTTGAACTCAAAGGAACCACATTGGTGAGAGGTTCCTTGGTCATTACGCTGCGATAGCGTGCTAACCAACTGAGCCAAGGAGGGCCCAATTCTGAAAGTTCTTCTTCATCGTAAAAAGATGCAGTGAGGTTTGTTGGACGTATATGTAGAATGATATTTTACTGAAATAAGGTTGATTCGGCATCAAAAGTAACACTACGTCACCTTTATTTACATCGAAAAATATATTGTTGCAGTGAATTTTTTAGGACAAATATGTATTCTCCACCAAGTATTTTGATAATAGCACTTCATAAAATTATAAATTAAAAAAGTATTATTGTACATCCAAAAAAGTGTGCACAAAAAAAAAAAACACACGAGGGACACTACAACACAGCTACTGTCAGCTAGACAACCCACTCCAACCTGCTATTCTGTAAGTGACAAGGTTAAATAATTAAGCCTTTATCTTCAGCTACATGCACAGAGATGATCAGCCACACACCCAGTGCATGGAGAATGGATCAGGCACAAGTACTTACATCTGTTGAGGAAATTCTCCACATTCTTGTTCCTCCTCAGCCCTGGGAAGTTACAGTCAGCCACCAAAGCAGTCACACTGTCCTGTAAGCAGACAAAACAATCAAACTCTTGAGATACGGCCACTGGCAAGTATCAACAAACAACAAGTGCAGAGTTCATGAATGCAAACCCCCCCAAGACACAGTCATCTGTCCGTATTCAAATGTGCTTGGTACATGTGTACCATATTATCATGGACTTAGGTATACCTTGAAAAGAAATCCTTTTTCATTTTTCTTGCTATTCATTTAAGCAAAATATTCAACTAATGGGTGTTCGTGTACAAATGGAATTCACAATTGCATTTTCTTGGCGACATAAATGCGACACAGAAACCATTTTCCACTGTGAGGAACTATTGACATGGCTCTTTGCATACAGGTAGGTTAAAAAATTATTTACATTATGTATAATTAATTAATCTCAAAGCAAAACTTATATACATCTCTGGGTACTCCAACTCTAGCCTAGATTACTTTTTTTTTACACTGTGCTATTACTTGTCACATTTACAAGCTAACTGGATCTTAATCAACATACATTTGCATGTAGGAAATGATTACAATTAAAATTTAACATTAAAATTAACATTTTCCACATTAACGATCTGGAAAGACCAGAAAGTTTCCCTTACAGTTAAAGGCGTACATTAAAAGATTATTCATAATTATTCATTAATTCATATCTTTATTTGGTTGTTGTTATACGAAGACGTGTTACACGAGAATATCATGGCGGTAAAGTTGACAGAAGCTGGATTTGAACTCCTAACCTCACTGGAGGCAGCTTAGTCTCTCAGCCTGTGATCTGCCAGATTACAGTAATCTTCCTACATGTATATACACATTTACAATTACAAATTGTTACAATGTGTTAATACAATTCACCTTATTATTCCCCAATGTAGCATGTTTAGTTACATGTAAAGCACGACTGATTACCATATTGATGAGATATCAGCCAGTCAGCCTTGAAGACCAGGTCATACCAGACATGTGTACATGTGTACATATAAGACAGATATAGATATATGTATACATTACACCGATGCACAAATACAAAGGTACTTATCATGACTTACAGGTGAACACAATGTAATATATCTAACTGATAACAGCATATAAAACAGATGATAAACCTTCCACACCGATACACTTGTGTTGCCAGATACGCACATACATGCTGTCAACAGCAATCAGACAGTCTTACTCACACCGTTAGCTACGGAGGCTTGATTCACACTTTGGACATTTTCCCGAATTCTAAGTTTCAACATTGCAGCTCTGTAAGTCAGTCGATATGTCACGCCAATCCTATTTTATTAATGTGGACCACACACTTAAACAAGGGCCCTTGTGCAAGATGACATGAAACCTTTTGCAATTGTTTTGAACTACACACAGATTTGCCGTCTGGTTTGCTATTCTCAAACTCAAGAAAAAAAAACACAGCTAATGAAGTGAAGTGGTCAGTTCTAAGCCTGCTGAACTGGTTGACCTTATATCGGGTCAGTGCTAGAATCTGCACAGGTCAAATGTCAGCTGTCAGAGAGAGAGACCTCCATCTATTCTAGGGTCTCTCCTCACAAACACCCAACAGGTGCGTGTTGCAGTGACTTCAGCACAGTAACTGTTTGTAGATATGTGAATGTACCATTCATATGGTGAGGCCAATCGAACTTGATTCCTTGTTTCTTATGTTAACGTGCATCTAATTTTACCATACACCCACCCACACTCACCTTCTGCTTCTCTTTGCATTACACTAATTATACTTATGGCCTTAGCAACAAACCCCATTAGGGAATAAAAAATATATACTTTATAAAATAAAGTTTATCAACAGAATCAATATGGAGTTTTTGTTTGTAAGCAGTCTTACATGAAGGCTCTAAGAACCTCTAAGTCACTTCAGATGCTCATGTACTTTATTATGGCTTATTAGTGGACTTGCTTAACAGTCATATATATATATATATACACATGCTAAATTTTGTTTAAAAGTCATACATACCAGTGTTAAACTTTGTTTAACACTACTATATATGCCTGTCAAACTTTGTTTAACAGTCATACATATTAATGTTAACCTTTGTTTAACAGTCATATATGCACATGTTAAACTTTGCTTAAGTCACCTACATACACATGTCAAACTTTGTTTAACAGTCGTACATATTAATGTTAACCTTTGTTTAACAGTCATATATACACATGTTAAACTTTGCTTAACAGTCACCTACATACACATGTCAAACTTTGTTTAACAGTCGTACATGTTAATGTTAACCTTTGTTTAACAGTCATATATTCAACAAACTTTGTTGAATAGTCAACTATACACATGTTAAACTTTGTTGAACAGTCATATACACACATGTTAAAATGTGTTGAACAGTGACAAATACACATAGTAAACTTCGCACGTGTATTTATGTATACATACATGCAAGTCAATTCTGCACTATATAAGGCCATCCACATTTACAATCAGTAAACAGTCTTACATACATGTACAAGTAAGACAATACTGCACTACAGAAGCTCCTGTGCATGTGCAGCAGTTAAGCAGCTTTCTTAACTACAGATCATCATTATCTAAGAGGATAATCAGTTAGATTTCCCTTCATATCAACAGAACTGGGACGAAAATAGCTGACAGGTGTACCGAGAGATCAATCACTGCTTGTGTAACAGGGTGACAACGACGACAACATGTCACAGTGGGCATCAGATATAACACAGGGCAGTGAGTGAGAATCTCAGCCCATCTCAGTTACTCACACTACTACAGCAGCTCTGAGCCTGGTATCTAACTACTCCCGACTCAGGTATATAGGTCAAAGCTCTGTGACCACTCCATGGACATATCAACACTGACACACTTCCTCTATATCCATGTGTAGATACACAAAAGCAACACCCTCAACCCAGCTATTCTTCCATGTAAGACACAAATAAATCATTCACAACAAACCACATTTGGGCCTTACAAAAATATTACGATGTCTACTCTAATTCCTCAACCTTTTTTTTCATATGAAAGAGCAACTTTCAAAGCAATTAATTCACATTTTTAATTTGATCTTGGGCTTCACAAAAAAATATCATTTTATCAATCTACACTTAATACTGCCTTCAAAATATGCTTGAATAAAAACCTTGCAAACATGCAAGAAAGTTTAAGAAATACAGTACGTCCACGTTGTTTTGTTTTTGTTTTTTTACGTTGTATAGATTTGTTTTATTACTCAACATTATTACCAATGCAGCAAAATTATCTCCTTGGTGAAGGTAACCAAACAACACAGAGAACAAATTAGAAACTGAACATGCATTTATTTGATTATTGAATTTGGTATTTAATTCCACACTCTAGAACTGAATATGTGAGGGTCCTCTACACTCTCTTAGTAACAGTCACAAAGTACAGATCTGTACGTAAGTAATGTAATTTTCTTAGTTTACTTACATTACTGATAACACATTTCACAGACCTGTAAAGAGCTACAAGAATAAACATCTGAATTTCTTTTTTTTTTTTGTTTTTTTTTTTTTCTTTTCTTTCAACACTTTCACATGCTTCCTTGCATCACTTGATTGGCTTAAATACACTGGCATCAGTAAGTTTTTGAGAAGGATAATTACTAATGTCAACAGTTCTAAAAATTGCGCATTTGACTCGCATCAAAAACTTGTCACTGCACCAGATTCTGCTTAAAGAAGTCACATGACTTTTTGTCATTAGTGCAGTCACACTACAGGTTCATGCAGTGCTTAAAAACTATAGATCTGTTTTCAATTTGTGGATGCATGAAATCTGCCTACCAGGCTTTGTGCAGCTTTGTTTTATCCGTATCGTACGATTCATAGAAAAAAAAAAGTACGTACGCATACAAAAGTTACAACACGTGTCACATGTAAAACATCTGATGGGTGATACAAGCTTAGCGTCAGACTGTTATTTTGTACATGTGATATCTTAATCTTATCACATACATATATAGATTTTAATAGTATGTTCCCATCTGGTATGACACACATGTATTCCGCAACCAGTGACCGCAGCTCTACTGCTGGAGATCTAAACATTTATTTATCTGACAAGGTGGTTTACGCCGTACCCAAGAATATTTCACTCGTACAGTTCAGGCTTATATCGCTTCACCTGTGAAGTCACGAGTTCAAATCCTGTTCCAGCTCCTTTGGCTTACATCTGGGGTAGCTCATCAAAGGCAACCACAATTGTCAGACAATGACGCCATCTACTCAACAAAAACATCTAGTACCTAGCCTATGCAAACAGTTTAATTTGGAACGCCATAGGAGCCCCAGTCACAGTGCTGGAAGCCGTCAAAATACATATCAAAATGTTTTTAGGTTTAACATGGAATTAGCAAGTCTACAGCACAATAGGATGGATTGGTGTGTAATTGTGATATTAATGTGGTTGAGTCATTACATGTGGTGCAGGGGTCAGGCTATGTAGAGGGTAACAGTCACTCTGGTTGTATAATATTCACCAAACATGCGTCCTCAGCTTATGTTAGCTGCCTCTTCTTTCACAGGCTTGACATTCAGTTCAGAAGCACTGCAGTCTATGGCCATACATTTGTAAACAGTACAATAATTTGACCTCTTTCATTTTCACAGTCAAGAACAGTCACAGTAAAAAGCAATATGTGCAATTCATCCCCTTATTCTGTATAGAACTGCCTAACCAAACCAAAAAGACATGTTTTTTTTTTGGCCTAACCACAAAAGCCTAACTAAATTTTTATAACTTTTCAGTGCCAAAAGGTCATGACTCTATAAAAGCCAAGTCAGGACAGCTACATATACATGTAGAAGCTTTCTTTCACATGCAGCTTGTGGTTTTACTTCAATATTAGTTAAAACATTTATTATATATGTGCATATACGTGTTTGTATATATATATATATATATATATATATATATATATATATATATATATATATGCCCATGAGCAATCTAGGTCCCATTCCAGCCTTTAAAAAAGTTGATAGAAATTCGCTCTTTACATTTTATTTGACTCACTTATTTGATTCCTGTTCAACGCCACACTCACTCAGTGCCTAGGGTAAAGCAACAACTGGAAAATTACAGACGAATTGTCACATATGGCATACAGTCTTTCCCATCAAATTGAAGTAACAATGGTATTTAGCAAATGTAAGACGGCAGGCCAGGCCCCAAGTGTGCTAACCACCACTTATAAATTTATCGCCACAAATAATTAGAGTGGGGGAATTAATTATCCAAGGTCGGTACTGAACCCAAACCATGTGTTGCTTGTGGTTTGGAGTGGCGCACCTTGCCAATTTCCTTCTTAGTGCATTTCCAATGTTTGCTGTTATATCTTTTTGCATGTAACGTGCATATTTTTTTCATTTCAAACAAAACAAAGATAATATAATAAGGAAAACTGGTGAGTGAAAATAAGGACTTGGGCCATCTTGAAGCAAGTCATACAAAGGTGTTGTAATTCAAACAGTGAATGAACTTACTGATATGGTCCAACACTAATGTCCCATCTTTATAGCTCTATGCCACAAAGTAGTCAATTCAACACAGAGCGCACTCAACCGCTCAATCGAGAAAACTGACCATTGAAGAATCTTTTAAAAGTTATACAGAAATCCATTTAATGTTTTGCATGATTTTCCTTTCAGCATGAAGTCCTGTTTCATTTCTTTCAATGTTGATTACAAATAAACCCTCTCATAAATGCTCTGACCATCAACAATATAGAAATTCACTGTACAAAATTTAATTCAAATCTGTTTAAATTGTTTTCTGAGCTTCTTGCTCTATTTATGCTGTCCATGCCAAACTGATGTTCATAATAATGGTTCAGATATACATGCGTTTATCTCTTACGAGTTTGCCTAACTTGTTTTTTTTTCACTTTATCAAGATTGAAAGATCCTGATAACCAATTCTGAAATTTTCCTCCTGCTGACAACTAAATATAACCTTAAACCATCTTCCTTTTTTCAGGTAAACATTTTAAAAGAATTGACACAAAGTGATGCAACATCACATGTTA
Source organism: Liolophura sinensis (assembly GCF_032854445.1). Taxonomy (NCBI): domain Eukaryota; kingdom Metazoa; phylum Mollusca; class Polyplacophora; order Chitonida; family Chitonidae; genus Liolophura; species Liolophura sinensis. The sequence goes on along the minus strand of NC_088301.1, from coordinate 27,086,809 downwards.
AGATCTGCATTAAAAAATCAAACAGTTCACCTTGAACTGCCTATTTTTTTTTTCTTTTTTGGCTAAAATCTGCTTTAAAATTGTAAAACAACACACTTCATAAGCCAATAATAAGCACTCTTCATTATTTTTAATCAGAAGTTCTCGAATATTAACTGACACAAATGACAAATGGTTATGTTTTAATCCAGTAATGTGTAAAAAAAAAAAAAAAGAAAAAAGCAGCCCAATCCACCCTGCAGGATGGTCCTAAAAACACATGTACAATAGTCACATGACCTTCAGTGTATGTTCGCCACGATATGGCTGAAATACTGCCGAAGTGACATTAAGCCATAATCCTTCATTCATTGATTCAGTGTATGTTTAATAAGACATTGTACATAAATCAACCATCCATATAAATCAAATGCTAGATTGCAAGTTTAAAGACACAACATGCCTCTGCATGTACAAGTAATACTTCATAATCTAATAACAACTGAACTGATTTATGTCATATCAATTAAAATAACCCTGAGATTTGTAAAACACCCAAAAAAGTACTTCTTCTTAAGTGTGAGTACAATGTCTTTTACACTATTTGTCTGTTTTTATTTATTTCCAAGATTCCCTAACCCAGATTTTCAAGTACATGAAAACTTATTAAGTTTTCTAAGCTTCTGAATTTTTAAACCACGAAAACCATCAACTTAAAACAGTTCTAACAAAGACAGACAATTCTGTTACACAAATAAGACATCTTCTCTTCCACGTTTTGAATGCTAGTGGTATTTTTTTTTCTCAAAGGAAGACACGCTAAATAACACTACAAACTTCAAAAGCTTTTTCACCTCCAAGAAGAGATGAACAATGACAAACATAAAATCTTTTTAAAATTCAGTATATGCTCATTGTTGCTATGTTTTCTTGCATTCCACAAGCATGATATGGCCACATAGTTTTAGAGCAAAAACTTGACAGGGTCTCTACAGCTTTTTGTTTCAATACTCAAGTTTTTCAATTTTACAAATGTACCGACATGTCTAAAAAAAAACAAAGTTATGACACTTGAGTTCTCAACTCTCAGCCTTCTCTGATGACATCTTTAACAGACCTGCTGAAAGTCTAAATCACCAATCAGTCCATTATATTCTACACATAATGAGGACATGTATCCTGTAAGTACGCCATACATGTCCAATAATTGACAGTACTACTGAATATTACTTACAGGTCTGTTATACAGGTATTCACAATATAGTAATAATTTAATAATGTAAAACAGTTTTTAGCCGCAACAAGCAGATTATCAGCCCTGTCGGATGGCACAATTTTTGACATCACAGTTTTTAACTTCAGCCTTTCAATAATAAAACAAGTTACCTGAGCATGACACAACATCACCTTTTTCTTTGATGCCTCAGCTATTGCAAATTTGAGCTTGTTTTAATGTTGTTGCACACACTTGCTAACCCACGAATGAATCAGTATGGCTTAAGCTATACCCTAGCAAGAATATATGTTTGAACCAGGACACAGTACTGCTGCTAACCCATTATCAGACAGGACACCTTGAAGACTGAGGATCAAACAACATTTTGACTGACTTCCTATTGGCTGAACGTCTAATAAAATTTGCACACCCCTCATTACATGTACTTAATACAGATGCTGTATCCACATTGTGATTTACCATATAACTCTGGAAAAGCAAACATGAACAAATACAGCGGTAGCTGGAGAAAATGTGCAATTGATACATACCAACAATCCATCCACATGGATCTCTGACTTAGCATCTCGAACTCTCTCTTCCAGAGCTTTTAGGCGATTCCTGAACTCCACATCTACTATCGCCATGGTTGCTCTTTTCTGATTGGTTGAGCTTCAGATCAATCAGTGACTCTTCAAATGTATTCTCCAGATCACAAGTTTCGGTCTCATTGTATAAGGCCAAGGAAATTCAGCATGACCACCGATGGGTGGTTACAGTCAACTCATGGTCACTCACGATGCTATCTCTGCATGTTTCTGTACATTTATATTTCCTGAAATCTGGAGCAAGGACTGGTAAATCTGCAGACAAAAAAAAAAAAAGGAAACATGTTAATACTCTTTAAAAAATCCTTTCAACAATTTCCTTGTACAAGAAAATCACACCAAACTGTCCCCAGTCCCCAGTAATATATGATACAGGAATTAAGCTTTCAAGTAGATGTAATAATACTGCATTAGGAGGTGAAAACAAGACTCTTAAACATCACAGCCTTCTGACTAAACCCACGCACTATGCAAGCAGCCCGAAGTGTATATATATATATATATATATATATATATATATATATATGTGTGTGTGTGCATACATACAAATATATACATAAGTATGTATAGTATACTGCAGAATTTAAAGCCAGCAAATATCAATAAGTTTGCTTCTGGAAAATAGGTTCTTTTGTACGTTATATTACTATTATTATAGAGAATGTTGTGCTAGCTAGTGAAGCATATCAACATGTTTCTATTAGTACAGGTAGGTACATGCAAGTCTGATGATTTTTTTTCTTTTTTTTTCCCCACATGAGAAAGTCATGTCAGGCTACTGGGTTTATGAATAGCGAGACTTTAGAACTTACGCTTGAATGATACAAACTACATCTCCTATGATTTCAACATTGATTAACATCTAACTTACATGAGTTGCAAGTATTAAAGTGAACATAAAGTCTTATGTCAAAAAAGCAATAAATCACAGGATAGCATCACAGAAATACTTCAAAACTTCGAAGAGCCGAACTTCTTAAGAGCCAAGATCATAGAATTTAACTTTGGTGAAAATGGTAACAATGGACAATTCAGTCTAAGCAGATCTTAAGCATTTGGCTGATCACTAGCCACTAATCAGCCCTTGATTGTTAGTGGCATTTCTTAAGGTGGGCAAACAGACATGGGTGCAGTAAATCAAATTTTTGAATTATTTTAAGTACTAAAATGAATCATGTTACTCCAACTGAAAAAACATACATTTATGTAGAACAGAGAACAGCTACCCATTTCACAATAAGTCACTTTGATATTTCAGAGGCTGCCATTTTTTTAACAGAAATGTCGCGGGATCTCGCATTACACAGGAGCTGGGTGCTAATTTTCACTCAACAGCCTATGTTTTAACCTAGGGGCAGCACGCTTGCTAGATTAAATATCTGTTTCATTGAAATTCTGCATTGGAAATCGTGTCCGGATCCGCAGTAATTTATAGTAAGAACAAAGACAACGCTATACCCACAAAGACTGCCCTGACAAACTGCAAACGTCAGAGAAATTTAATCCAAGCTATGGGGTATTTAATGTTTTTGTTTGCATTTTTCTCTCATAGATTTTAGGCCTAGTCATGTACATTTAACTTTTGAACTGTGCGACACTGTACTGATGGCAATGGTGTAATACAGGAAAGTTCCTACATTTTACGTTATCTAACTTCAAGCTAGATGGATATCATGGCATAATTGTGAAACCAAATGAGTAGCTAGCTAGTGACCAGCATAACTACAATGCCCCCCCCCCAACCTCACACACATCCACACCCTCCCCTTCCCTACTCCTCCCCAATCCCATCACTGCCGAATTTTTTCAACCTTTAACTTTTTCACTACCTGTACAATTTTACCTTAAATTTGCTGTTTGGGATGATTTAGCTTGAGTGACAATGGGGTCCATTAAATGAGGGCCCAATAAACCTGCTGACCCCCGAATCACAGGTGTTTACGAAAACTGGTCACACGCCTACAGATTTCTAAGCACCTGTTCAAATCCCAGTAAGATAATTAACAGATAATTTTCATGTCCTTAGCCACAGTCAGGTACTTCTGTTGACATTTCTGTACTCATTCGTAAATGTATATTGCCCACATATTTCAAATACGCCTTGTTTACAGCAGAAGTTTCAGGCTTAACAACAAAATCGCAATTTTTGAAACCTGATCCCAGAGAATCAAAGATGTACATGTACCTGCGTCAACTCAAAGTCGATCGGTCGATACCGCAAGCTACTGACACTGCCGTACGATCTTGACAACACCCCTGGGAGTCACCTCTTACACTTCGTGAAGATTTGCTTTCCCAGTTTCAACACAACCCTGTTAAATCTGCCAGACACACTCATGAACTTCGACGAGACAGTTTAAAACAGACAGATTTTTCATCGACCGCCATTGCGTAGCCCCTGAGTTAAACTTCAATGGCGGCTTCATGAATATGCTTTAGTAATTTCGAGACACAGTTCCGAATCTTTAAAAACAATTGCTTGGTCAATGAAAATTGCAGTTAATTCTACCTACGTGAACGCTAGTGTCAAATTTTAAAGATAAACAGTCTGTTTTGTTCACCCCACCCATCAATTTCAAAATTAATGCAAGTTGAAAAGTTTTCTTGGGTTATGGTATAGGGGAAGTAACTCAGTGAAAACTTTTCATACGGAAACAGAGGATGACTGTTGCTGAGGTTAGCAAATACCGGCATGCATGGAGTTCAACTAAATACATTGTACAATATGAGTCACCGTTATCTTTGTATTTGAATACACATGTGCAAGAAAAGTACAGGCATTTTCATGCTGAGTGGCCGGTGTCTTGCCTTGAGTGATAAAACGAACTATTCGCACCGTGGGATGCCTCTGCCTCTCCGTCTGGGGTGACACACCCAGATTGTTGAGAGTGGGGTGGGGGAAAAGAAGGCGGGGGAACAATGATAAAATGCGAATGTTTTGTTGATCTGGCTAGCCTCAGCCTGTATGCCAAAGGAAACACATGGATATGTGTGTACATATTATTAGCATATTTTTTCGACTAACTGCATGGCTGATATAATTAGCTCTGCATGGGGTAAGAATTAAACTAATGTAATATGCAAAATATATGCCCATCATGTACTGCTCTCTAAATGCACTGCTTTATGTTCATTGCTTTGCAACTTTACATATTTAAGAAAAAAATGCTTCGTAGGAATGATTTTTCTTTATCAGAGGCTTAATTTTAATTTGTTTTTCAGGCTGAGCTCAGCGGTGGTTTTTCTTAGTTTGATTATTTATTTATAAATTAGCGATATTGAACCAATGTACGGCGTATATAAAGGCCGTCTACGATTAGTACATGCGATGGATAGAAAAACCCGGAGGAGTGCCCAAGGTAAGCACAAAGGATCAATAGCTAAAACGAATTTAACAGCCCCATCCCCACCGCAATCATTTCCATATAACGTCGTTCTTTGGAAATGGTTTCGTTGCTCCTGATTATAGGCCTACCTGTACGTTCACGCACTTCTACAAATGTGACGCACAGATGAAGCCTAAGGTCTAAATGTCGCATTGGTAAATGCAGAAGGCAAGTGACCTCTACTGCGAAGTTCAGTGTAAAAGCCATCTAAACGGTTCGATCTGCAAGGATAGATGCCGTTGATCGTTGCTATCAAGGTCTGAACGGTTGGATTCCTGGTCAGAGGCTAGGAAGTAACTTACACTTCAAATGTTATATATAGTGACCAAGAGACATTATTTATAAGTATTTTAAAGGCTGTAGTGGGTAAGTGATCTGCTTGATTTGTAAGTGCTCATGTACGCAGTTTTATCTTTTCATGGTAGATATAATATCGCTATTGCATGTCGTAACGTGCAACAAATTTACGTTAATTCGATGTAACCGGTAAGAGTAGTTCCCCTTGCAATGTTCATGTTTTATAATTGCAGTGATGCAAACTGTTGAACCCAAACGACAGGGTTAAAGTGCATGTACATCGGATTGTGTGCAACGTGTATTTCGGATTGTTGGCTGTTTTTGTGGTCATTGATGGTTAAACAATAAAAAATAAAAACAATAGAAAGACTTCCCCCCACCCCAACCCCAACCACCCCCATCCCCCACCCCAAACAAAAACACAACGCTTTCAAAGGAACCAATGCCAAGCCTTGCGGTTATCCGAAAACCAGCAAGAGAAAATGGTGTCCAAAAAAAATCGACAAAACCATACCATATACAATGATTGACGGATATTTGGGTGTGAACAAAACGAACGTGGATAAGCTTTGACATCGAACCTTTAATGTCCTTTCGCAATATCACATGACGTTGATCGTTGGCCTACTCATGTGGTCGGTATCTAACTACAGATAGGCCTATTATCTGTTCCTCATTGCACGTGTATATAAGCTACTGTCAAACTTATTCGTCTTACTGTATGCAGTAAAATAATACTGTAAATGTTTATAAGCATGCTTGTCTTATCAGAGATTATGTTCAGTTATTGTGCTTTTCTGGGAGCCTAATTCATACGTGTACATTTAGATGAAACATGCCTCACGCACTGGGCACATTTGTCCTGAGGATTATGTCCTATAATTAAGTCGAAATATTGAGACCTTCGAAATGAATTTCTTTGGAGTTACTTTGTTTATTTATTATGGTAAGCGGTTCAGTGGATCGACTATAGATCACTCCGAATATCCCTTTGCAAATGCCATGTAATTACTTTGTGCTACTTCATGGTGAGCATTAACAAGATAAGGTTTTTTTTTTCTTCTCAGAATTGCGATATATTAATATGGTAGTTAGAGATTCACTATACATATTCTTTATTCATCGGCCAGAGTGCTCTGGCTGGATGATTCAAAGCGTTCCGCTCATACAATACATGGTCCGCTGGTTTCTTTTTGTGTCATTCATGGTGTCACTGGGGGGAGGGAGGTGAAATGGAATAAAAAAAGCTGAGACTGCGACTTTTCTTCACTCGAAATTTCGACTTTTGTCTCGAGAAATCTCCCGAGACTTGCATACATTTAAATTATGTGTATCCATCAGTATCAGTGTTGATTTCTTGAAGGAAGAATGCGACATCAAGGAAATCTGCAAGCTTGTTTTTAATATTCCATTTAGCGTTGGTCTTCTCAATGACAAGATAATGCCATGTTTCTTCGACAGATTGAAATATAAGTGTAGATAGCACAATCCCGGATGAAGACAAAATGCGCAGTTCTACACGATCAGTCAGTGTCATTATCGGATACAGTAAATGCAAACAGTCCAAATTTAGACTTTTCCCACCAAATTTTTCCGTGACACCAATACAAGCTTCTGAATATACATCGCTCTTCCGATTAGCTATACGTCTAGAAAGTGACCAATCAAATGCTGGATGCATGGTGCTATTCAAATTTTTATTGAGCTTGTTACATGGTTATCCACGGGAATAAAATCAAATAACGCAATGATCGGCGTTTCGACGAAGGCAACATGGCACCATCATGAGGAAATACCACTAACCATGTGTGCAAGACATAAAATAAAACGCAGGGCTCATGCTTTACACATACACCAAGGATTCCAGCAAAATCATATAGGAAATGTACGAATTTTACACCAAAGAAAATAGGAGGTTTATAGGAATATTTAAGAAAAAATTAGGATCTTTCAGAGGAGTAAAAAGCAAACGAAATACCCAAACATTATAGTTTTACTGACCCCCATAACGCCTTACAGACACTGTCACCGAAACTAAAAATGGAGATGAAGTGATCGACATAAAGGCAAGAAGTCTTTTGTTGTAGTAAGGATTCTGGTCGTCCTCCAAATCACGCTTTACACATACACCAGGGCTACCAGCCAACTTTGAACAAAAACATATAGGAAATATAGGAATTTACACCAAAAATAGGTGGTTTATAGAAAATTAGGAGCATGAATAGAAAGCAAAGAAATACCCAAACATTATCATTATAATGGCCACCAGCTCACCTTATAGATACTGTCACTGCTCCATTTACTCACAGCAAGGCAAAATTTTTAGAAACAGAGATGAAAATGAGTTGAACGTCATGAGGATTTGTTACAGGGACTGACTGTTGATGGTTGATCTCTAAGCGATTCTGTTGATGGCCAAACTCATTTAAATGGTGCCTCAATCAGTAGATCTCCGGCTGCAAGTGGGAAGGCCTGTTAGCAACCTGCGGATAGTCGTGGGTTTCCCCCGGGCTCTGCCCGGTTTCCTCCCACCATGATGCTGGTTGCTGTCGTATAAGTGAAATATTCTTGATTACGGCGTAAAACACCAATGAAATAAATAAAATCAAATCAATCAGAATACACGTGGCTTTTTGTAACACTTTTGCCAATAATGATAAAGGCCCTTTCAACATCACTAATACCATTATGAAGTGCCAATACAATTGTTAGAGATTTTCTTAACAGAATGTTAATCCATCCACAGTGTCCTACAATTCAAAGGCTTTTACCCAATAGCTGTTAATTCTCTGGCATACTTCATTCTCGGTACAACCACCAGTTATCAACTAGATGGCTTCTGTTACTTCCTCAATTTGTCGACCGAGAATGCAGTGGAGACAGGATGACAGACAATGGAGAATAAACAACAAGGAATGCAATGGACATGGGACGACAGACATTGGGGACTAAACAAAGAAGAATGCAAAGTGCCTGGGGTGACAGATAATAGAGAATAAACAACGAAGAATGCAATGGACAAGGGATAACAGACAATAAACAACAAAGAATACAAAGAATCTGGGTGACAAACAATGGAGAATAAACAACGAAGAATGCAATGGACATGGGATGACAGACAATGCGGACTAATCAACAAAGAATGCAAAGAACATGAGATGACACAATGGAAACTAAACAACAAAGAATGCAATCGACATAAACAACAAATCTTTTCGCCGAAACGAACATTCATATACCAACCGTCAACCAATAAGGACGTTCCAGGACAATAATCACAAGGCCAATTCCCAAAACGACGTATACACAAACCACCAAAAAACTAAGAAAGTATATGAAGTACGAAAATAGGAGGGAATCATGCAAAGAGAAGCGGTCAACAGTTTTCAGTAATGTTGGAAAGACGCAAGACAGACAACGGAGAATAAACGACATAGGAATGAAACTGACATAGGATAATAGACAATGGAGAATAAATAACAAAGAATGGATATGTTATGACAGCAATGGATTTATTTCTTTATTTATTTATTAGATTGGTGTTTAACGCAGTACTCAAGAATATTTCATTTATACAACGGCGGCCAGCATATGATGAGAGAAAACTGGGCAGAGCCCTGGGGAAACCCACGACCATCCGCAGGTTACTGGCAGACCTTCCCGTGCACGGCCGGACAAGAAGCCAGCATCAGCTGGACTTGAACTCCCAGCGACATCATTGGTGGGAGGCTCCTGGGTCATTGCGCCGTGCTTGCGTGCTAACCCCTTCGGCCACGGAGGACCCCAACAGACAACTGAGAATAAAAAAACAAAGAATGTAACGTACGTGGAACGATAGACAACGGGGAATAAGCGACCAAGAATGGAGCTACCACGGAATGAGAGACGCTGGTTGATACACTAATGAGAATAAACAGCAAAGAATGTAATTTGCAGGGTGTCATAAACAATGGAGAATAAACAACATGAGGTGACAGGCAAAAGGAGAACAACAAAGAATGCAATGGGCATGGGATAGTAGACGATGGAAAATAAAAATAAAAAATAGGAAATTACAAGAGGGCCGGGATCCCTGAAATATAGACTTCCGGTTGGTCATATAGGATCTGTACAGAACGATGGGTTATAATCTACAACTATATATTTATAACTACACATTCATATAGTCGAATTTTATATATGGAGACGGGGGAGGGGGCTCCGTGGCTCAGTTGGTAAGAGCACTAGCGCAGCGTAATGACCCAGGGGCCGCTCACCAATGCGGTCGTTGTCAGTTCAAGTCCAGCTCATGCTGGTTTCCTCTCCGGTCGTACGTGAGAAGGTTTGCCAGCTACCTGCGGATGCTCGTGGGCTCCCCCCGAGTGGTGCCAGGCTTCCACCCATCATAATGCTGGCCGCCGTCGTATAAGTGAAATATTCTTGAGTACGGCGTAAAACACCAATCAAATAAATAAATCAAGTAATGCCTACAGTACTGGTTGCCATGGTAGTTACGAATATACATGTGTTTTTTTTCGCACTATACTGATCGAAGACATATTTTGTCCGGCGCAATGGCGCCTCGATTCCAAACTGAATTAATTTCTTCTCTGGCAGTATACCTTTGATATACCAGTTTGCCCTAAAAACTCATCGAGAGGGCAGAAATAAATTGTCCACCTTCCTTTGTACTGAATAATTCGTAATTCGATTTGCCCGCTCAACAAGTACAAGTGTAACCGAACTTCCCTAGCTGTCTTAGACTTAGATTCACGTCAGACTTAGTTTATCATACTTTTAAAGCATTTTACTCTAAAGCTGTAGGACTAAGACTCAGGAATAAGACTAGGGCTGACTTAGTTCTAATACATGCCAGTATGGAGAGACCTCACGAAACTAGTGAGAAATAATGCGGCAAGACACACTTTGTACAGTTGCCGCTTAACCTGATGACGGATAAAGTATTCTCTGAAAGCTAGTAATATAGGATCGTGTTGTCAAAGTGTTTTTCTCACATGTTTTCTTACTAATTCAAATACAGCTTTGTTATTCTGAGGTTAGGTGTTAGGGGCATTGTGGAAAGTAGGTTATAGTGTCTAAACCATTGCCTGAGGAAAAACACCCTGCAAGTATGTCAAATACAGTTATTTACTTCGTAAATGACTTCGGTGTTCTATGTAAATAAAACTGCTGTGTCACTGCATGCGTAAAAAACTGTCTCTCTTATCAGTGTATACATTCATACTAGCGTCGGCCATGAATGATTTATTTACCACAGCACAGATCTCTGGCAATTGTGATACCTTCCAATCGCCATGGCTACGCGTACAACAACGACCAAATACCCCATTAGCCATTGATTCAATACCGTCGGATTATATTGTGCGTTTGAACATGAAATGAACCTGTAAGGGCTCCGTGAAGAGGCAATTATTGAGTGGCGCGTGTGCGAACTGTGTTAACGCCACACAAGATCATCTCTCACCAGAAGTACATGAATGTCAAAGGTCCTCTGTTCACACCCAATATTACGATCAGGCGTGTTGTTGACACTGCATGTTAATCAGACCTCTCAGAGCCTACCTATGTGTCCGATCACCTGCATGAATGTATATCTATGCCTTAAACCATACAAGCATATACTTGTATATCGTATACTTGCATTAATAAAACAGTAAAACCTTGATTGAACTCACAAAAATTTAGGAGATCTGGATTCGAACTCCCTAATGCACGGCTGATGATCTGATAGTTGAGGGACAATGCGTTTTTCAAAAGGCCCTCGGATACAGTGTTGCATCCCCCATCGTATTTATCACATTCTCGGACGAACTATATATTTATTTATTTATTTCATTGGTGTTTTACGCCTAGCTCAAGAATGGGTAGCATTATGGCGAGAGGACATCGGACAGAGCCCGGGAGAAACCCACGACCATCCGCGCGTCGGAGAGCAAGCCAGCATGAGCTGTACTTGAACTCTCAGTGACCGCATTGGTGTGAGGCTCCTTAGTCAGTGCGCCGCGCTGGAACCACCCCGTCCACGGAGGCCCCCACGAACTATATATAGGAAGAGTATAATCTCACTGGCAATCTCCTGACTGCGGAAAACACAAGAGCAGACGCGAAACTCGCAAAGTCGCCATTCGCATTCAAATAGCGCAACTTCGCTGTAGTATTACAAACATATCATGACAAGCACCCTTGTTCACAGAAACTACTCAGATCTCAAACCCTAATGCAAGTAACCTGCCCAGGTACCCTAAATGACTTAAAATTTCGCCCTCAAAAGTATATTTTCATAGGCAAATAAATGCCACAAAATATTATTTTCGGTGCTGAAACAATTTTCCTGTAGAATCCCATGTCCCAAGCAAACATCAAAACACCTGTCTAAAATCAATAGAACTCTCACAATCAGGAAAAATGGGCGAATTAATCATGGACGAAATTTATGGTCATTTAAGGCAACGATAAACAAGACATCTTTCCGAAAGATTCATACTTATATGGATGCATGTTGAACAGACCAATACCCGATTCAGTTAAGCCACATTTAATCATGGCCTATGCGATCAAAAACATTTAACCCTTTTAGCTCAGGTCATCTGATATCAATGACAGCATGCATAAACTTTTGAACTTAAGAACAATGCAGGTGGTTCTGTATATTAATCAGTGTAAATGCTGACTACGATGTATAGATCTATGTCTGTGTAGACAAGTAGTATGGCTCTCAATACTGTTCGACCTATATACCCTAAATCTTCAACAAATTTGATCTTTTAAATATGACTTCAGAAGGAAATTGAAAACATAATTCAAATGATTTTAAATGTATTGTTCGAATAGGGGTACATATGAACTTCACAGCAGACGTTATAAAATAGCCTGTCGAATAGGGGTACATATGAACTTCACAGCAGACGTTATAAAATAACCTGTCGAATAGGGGCACATATGAACTTCACAGCAGAAGTTATAAAATAGCCTGACGAATAGGGGCACATATGAACTTCACAGCAGAAGTTATAAAATAGCCTGTCCAGATAAGATAGCGATGTCCTAATATGACAAAAACATTCACTAGACCTGTGGTCGAATTGGATGAGAATTTAGGGTAGTCTACATTCAACACCAGGTACACGACAAATTACCAACAATAAAGCACGCAGGAATTCCCAATACAGGCGTACTTATACGAACCTTTTCTATACATAGCCACTAAAAAAGGCCTATATGCTAAAGGCTGGCTATGGTTAAGTTCACCGAAGAAAATAATGAGTTATTTACGATGTATTTAATATCAACAAACCGCAATTATGGTATTTATTCCCAGGTTAAGGGTGAACCGTGTAGTTGCCCCGTTGCTATAAAATTTCAAATTAAGTGAACCGCGAGCTTCTTAAGGGGATAGTGTGCGTTTTTGTCAGTAATATAATAAACGTCCACAGAACACATATTTTCTGACTATATTATATTGTTGATAACTTCTGTGCGAAACATACATGGAACTATTCTAACCAATCACAAAAAGAATCGCTGTAATTGGCAGCGGTTTGTGTGTACCAAATGACAATCTAGCCAGATAAACCCCGCTCCCCCCTCTCCAAAAAAGACATCGGTATCAAGTAAGTATGAGCATTCACTTGCAGCACCGCAATTCAAAGGCAACCATGAAACTAACATCCCCCAAGAAGCTGCATGCTTGATGACAACCATAATACAGATAAAACACCCTAAAACCCAATTGGGTCACTGACAGAACTTAAAAAAAAACAGCCAAAGATATATACTGAGAAAGATTTGCTTCAACAAATCATTACTTTTGAAGCGAGAAAAACAATGAATATTACCGAGACATGTTACTTTCACCATTTTTTACGCAAATCCACGCTTATATCGTTTTGCTGACTGCTATGCAGTTTGCTCTACAGAATCAAACCATTATTGATATCTATTTTCCAACTAATGTGCATAACGAGGCAAAATATTTTTAAAAATTAATCGCACTCGAATGACCCATCGGGTTTAGGTTATAATGACTTTTTCATTAAATAAATTTTTTGAAAAAATTGTTTGATTATATATGCAGACCTTCAAATTAGTCATACACATTAAAAGTACATTTACTCGTCGTATATAGGGAAATCTGTTCCTCCAAATTCTATATTCCCGTTAAGTACTGTGTTAATATATGGAAGATATATAATCCACATGAAAAACACCGAACAGACAAAGATATGAACTGCCAAGTAGAACAAACTGTACAGTAAAGTCACATTTCTCGGCCTTTCAAAGGCATTTGATTCAGTAAAGCATGCCGTACTTTTGCGTAAAGTTGAATACTATGGTTTGAGAGGTATAAGTAACTCTTGGTTTAGAAGTTATTTATATAATAGAACTCAAAGTGTATCGTTTTCTGACACTTTATCATCAACTGAATCTGTACAATGTGGAGTTCCACAAGGCTCTATTTTAGGCCTTTTTTTGTTCTCACTTTATATCAGTGATATCTCTCGTGTATCTAACCTTCTTCAGTTTATTTTATTTGCAGATTATACCAGCAGTATTTACTCCTCTCATAATATAAATGATCTCTATAATACTATGTCCATTGAACTTGAAAAACTTCATCCTTGGTTCTGCTGCAACCGCCTATCCCTGAACATTACGAAGACAAAATATCTTCTCATAACCCCTCTCACTAAAAAAAAAATAAACTCACCACCTTCTCTTAAACTATGTGACAATGAAACATAAAGATTATATAAATTCAAATTTCTTGGAACGGTCTTCAATTCCAAACTTAACTGGACTTCCCGTATCGACTATATTAGTGCAAAGGTGTCTAGAAATCTCGGGTTGATAAGCCACATAAAGCATTCTGTTAACAAGAAAACATTATTCATTCTGTATTTTTCTCTTATATATCTTTACCTTTCATACGGAAACATCATATGGGGCAATACATATCGAACTCATCTCACACCCTTACAGATCCTCCAGAAATGCATCATTCGAACTATGACTAATTCAAAAAGAAATGATCACACGTCCCCTCTGTTCCGTCAACTATCCATCTTACCACTGCGAGAGATGAAATCTGTATCACTCTTAGCACACGAGTTTTTTATCATCACGAACTTATTCCTCATAGCTTCGAAACTTATCTGTTAAAACAATCTGCTACCCATCACTATGTGACTAGAGCAACTCGATTGGATTATAATTGACCTATGTACAGAACGAACTTATCTTACTTCTCGTTAAGAACAAATTGCCCTCGAGAATGGAATAAACTATCCACCACTCTTCGTATTATAAATTCCACATCTCTTTTTAAATCCAGGCTTAAAATATAGCTCCTTGAGCAATTTGATTAAGACGCATTTTGCTTGCTTATGTAGGTTAATGACCAGAAAAAAGTTCTCTAAAGTTCTTCCTAAGGTTTCCAACATCTTTTATGCTTCCTGATTGCGAACATTTGTTTGTTGCCATGTATGTTTATATATGTCACACTGTTATATCATTACCATTAATCTATGTATATACTCTGTTATATAACGTTCTATTTTTCATGGGATAGGACAAACTCTTTTGGGCTTTATTCCCGCTTAATGTATTACTCATGTATACTCATGTGTACTTAATTTAAGGTTTATGGTGAATAAAAAATGAAATGAACTCTTATACGATGGCGGGAGAGTGGTGGGGCCTCCATGGTCAAGGTGGTTTGCACGCCAGCGCAACGCAATGACCCATGCCCGGGAATCACGAAGCGACCTTATACTGAAGTCAAAATTTCAGTCATTGAATTTGGTATGTTCCTTTCCTTTATTTTTACTGCAATTTGTTTTACAATAACTGCACAGAACTTTACTCTGTCAGGCAATATTTTGACCTTGTTACATAAGAAATAACAATTTTAAAGTGATTTAAAATTTTAACTTTAGTCTAAGATTGCTTTGTGATCCTGGGGCCCGGAGCCTCTCACCAATGCGGCCGCTGTGAGTTCCAGGTCCGGTCATGCTGGTTTCCTCTCCGGCCTTAAATGGGAATGTCTGTCAGCAACCTACGGATGGTCGTGGTTTTCCTCCAGGATCCGTCCGGTTTCCTCCCACCATAATGCTGGTCACCGTCACATAAGTGAAATATTCTTGAATACGGCGTAAAACCCCAATCAAATTTATTTATTTATTTGATTGGTGTTTAACGCCGTCCTCAAGAATATTTCACTTATACGACGGCGGCTAGCATTATGGTGGGAGGAAACCGCGCAGCGCCCGGGGGGAAACACCAATCAAATAAGTAAATAAATAAATCTCTGGTAGTACGTAGGAAGGTCTTCCAGAACGCTCTGCCCGGTTTCTTCCCAACATAATGCTGGCCGCCGTCGTATAAGTGAAACATTCTTGAGCACAGCGTAAAACACCAATCAGATAAATAAATAAATAAATCCAATATACGAAGGCGCCAACTTCATGAGGGGAGGTAACCGGAGAGCAAGTTGTTGGCGAACTTCCAGGACGTAACACAAATATGCACACAATATTGCTGGGAGGCAATTGATGGTCTTCAACAAACACAAGACTCTACGCAAACGTCCACACTAGCGTGCTTGACCTACAGCACGCCTTCATTACTTACAGCTTGTTGCATCCCCGATGTGACGAATCGTATTGTTTAGTGATCAGTGGTCAACTGGAGATGCCGAGCTCATGTTTACAGCTTGACACGGAAGCCGCGTGCGTTTGACCCACCGCTTGCTGATTCGAGGCCGAATGTCAAAACAACAACAAAACAGGAAAACACAGGCATTTAAAACATATATAGTGATGTAATTCTGTTTTTGTTCACACAAACGAAAATCTTCTTCAAAATACTAGAGAAATGATATTCATGAACACTTTTGTAAATATCAGCCAAAATATACCAAAAATCCATGCATTCTAATATACAATACAAATCAAAAACCGCATGACAATACTTGATAAATCTGGAGCTTGTCTGCCAGAATTTTAATAACAGCCACGGAAATAAAATACATGAATCAAGCAAACAGAATCAGCACATTCAATGAGGTAGATGACTGTGCATGCGCAATATAAGCCCTAACATATCGGTAGCTGGCCTCGCGCTGAGGGCAACTGAGCAAATATTACTCTGGAATGATTGCGGGCTATAAACGAGACAGCATGATGTCGCTCCATATACACGTATATAGAAAGCTAGCACACAGGCGAAACATATAGGCTTATCAAGCTAACCATTAACATTTAACTGAAAGAATTTGCTTATAAATTAAGTATACTTATACTTAATGCCGCTGCAGCGATTACACAGTATGTGGTGCTTAACTACAGCAAATAATGACGATTTATCAAAAAATCTCGCTATACTTTTATACAGTGCCTGATTACAAAACTGAACATTTTGGGGAATTTTCGCGGTACATGCACAGTAAGACGAGGTGAAAGGCAGTAGAATTACAACCCTATAACGTAACGTCAATGAGCATAGATATTCAGTTGTGCACTGTAGAACATCTGGTAATAATCAACAAGAGTAATCTTAAACAATGTGGTTTTATGAGCATTATATCGGGCCAATGAATATAAAAGCCTTATAGCACGGAGATTAAAACAAGAGCAGCGACAACAGTGTGATAGTTGGCAAATGGCCAACGGTAACAGGTGAAAAACGGTCCCTTTCCAATTCACCTCAGTTAGGATTTATTCTAACTGTTCAAGTAAATGGTCAAACAGTAAAAAATTACATGCTCCCCAAACCCGTGGGTTAAGCAGAATTGGATTTAAACATATTCCCCGATTAGGTGTTAACTGTAATTAGTGATTATAATCACACTGGTCTTTGACTGAAATTGTTCAGTGTGTTGCCATCACATTTAACAAACAGAAAGTAAAACTCCACAACTTTACGAAAAGTTTATAAGCAATTAAAAAATATTAAACATAATCTTGACAAATGCTTAGCTTGGGTAAACATTTACTGACCTGTTGGCTATTTTTAAAAAATGTCATCGAAGATCAACAGGTATATGTCGTTGAGAGCAAAGAACATTGCTTTGATGTTCTTTCCCCAAATATAACACAAAGCGATATATACATATATTTAGCAGAGATACAGCAAGAGAGTTGTAAGCATGCTTTTCCTTCATTGCTACAGGACGGCTTCACCTTGAGCTTTTAATTTGGTATTTACAGCCACCGGAATGACGTCACCGTGTGTCAAGCTAAGTGACGTCGTCTGCTGCCCAACCGAATTTTGATTATAAGGTGACAGGCGAAGCTTTTGTCTAAAAGCTCATCCTAAAAGCAACAGTTGTACATCAGTCAATATATAAGAAGTAAACTAATTATTTTATCTTTTCTACAGGATGCGTCATCAATGATCTTTTCTCGACCATAAATCCTTGAGATCGTTGTTGTTATTTGGCTCTTTTAACAGAAGTTTGTCAAAGTAGCTAAAGAATGGCTGGTAGTATCTGCCACCATGTTCGTGGTGGTAGTAATGTTTGACTGGACCACCGTACAGTCCGAAAGGTATGACGTGTTGCGCTCCCCATGGTACGTCATATCCGGAATGATTGTCAATCAACATCCAGATAAACACGGGCACAAACGCTGTTCGCGTCAGCGGATGGCTGCTGAAGATCTTCAACGCTTCATTGGCTGACAGAATCAGAGCGAGGCGTTCTGGAATCGTTAGCTGATTGGTCACGTGACAATAAATTACGTCATGTTTATGATGATGACGATGTATATACTTGTAAAGTAGACTATTTCGATGAAACCCGTAGTGGATGAGGAAGAAAGCAGCGTCGAAGGCAAGAATACTGGCGGCGAGTTGCCACACGAATTGTCCAACGGCTGGCGCCTCTCTCGGCAAGGCACGAGTTGTCTGAATCCAGTACCTTTCCCTCTCTTCGAGTAGCCCACTATCCACTCCCGCGTATCGTTTGATTTTGAAAGTGTCTAGTAGCATTAATGGCGTGTCGTAAATGATGGCGTCCACAAGCATAGAGAGTATCGTAGTGTGCGTGTAGCGGACTGACGGGTGGATTTTGTAACAATCGAACCAAGCTATATGATCCATGGCCAGCGGGAAAGCCGTTAGAATTGCGTAACAGACCGTCACAAACCACGTCTCGAAGTACACAGAGTTGTACACCCACGTGGTTAGTAGCCACTGCCATAGAGCGTCCATGTACCATTGCAAAGTTTTCACATATATGGTACCCAATACTGCCGAGGTAAGAATGGCACCCCTCACGACATGAACTGTCATCCGGTGGCCCCAGGACCCGTTCCCGCTCACCGAATAATTCCTGAGTTGGCGTTTGTGGGGTCCCGCTATCGCAGGGTTCAAATCACCATTCGCCATTCAGGAGTCTTTTGTAGTCTGGAACTTCTGCAACGAAAAGAAACAAAGCGAGTTATATAAAAATTCTTTAGTCTGAAGAATTTTTTTCTTCACAAAGCGTTAACTGTGAAGAATGCATTGTCTTTTTTTAACTCCCTCTTTGTTTCACCATTGTTTTGGTCAACGTCATCATATTGTTACGGCTGCCTCGTTGGAGCACTACGCCGGAAACGACATCTAAGCGTGATCGGGGCTTGAAATAAAGGAAACAGGCATAGCGCCATCTAAATATCAAGGGGAGACAACCTTCAGATTGCGTTGTGCCTATCTCGGCTTTTGATCCATAACTCAGTAAAGTTTATCCATATACATAGGTGTAGATCTGTGCCTTAACGAAACTGGAGTGCTCTGGTGATTTCTCAAAGCTGCAAATATACATACTGACAAGTATAAAGTAATGCAGGATCTTTTCCTTGCTAGCCTTAGGTAAATAGTACCAAAGGTGTAGTCCGTAGTCCATCCCTGCCTTTGTGACGACTATTTGTGGGAAATCTGCTAAGGTATTACAACTGAACAATGGTCATGGCGGCTTGGATCCATGTCTCCATTGTGTGGGAAATGGTACCCCCATTAACCATAGGTCTTTGCCTTGAACTTGTGGGGTTCTGACGACGGCTGAAAACTGAAAATTTGTGCGCTGCCCTTTAAGTAAGCAATTACCTTTAATCGAGTCTACATGGCTAGACGCATGCTCAATCCTAACAGAAAAAGACAGGATTACCACAAACAAAACCTTTAATCAAGCCTACAGATGTAGATACTTGCTCAGTCCTAACCAATACAGGTGTACCACAGACACGATGATCAGAGCGTTTGTATCAGTTACTCCTACACTAAAACTGAAAACCAAACATACGTATTTTAAATTAACCTGACTCCCATTCGAATTTTGTTAATATGCAGTTTATTGAACTACAGTCAAAGCACAGTTAGTTTGTGGTCATGAATATTTATATCACATGTCAACTTCGGGGACTTTGTGTTTTATTCCGCAAGATAGGCGAGAACTGTATCCGTCATCTTTCGGGGGAACGGACTTTTTGATTGTAGTAATACAAGTTTGCACGTATACCGAAAGAATGATGCATAAAATCTCTGCAACCTGAAACAAAAGAATGAATGAATGAATGCTTGGGGTTTAACGTCGCACTTAATGTTTCAGTCATATGACGACGAGAAGTCATTATAGATGTGTATGATGACATACTGTGTCTCTTGTGGCACTGAAGTATCATGCCAAAGACAACAGACACGACACCCTACCCAGTCACATTATACTGACACCAGGTCAGCCATTCATTGGTCCTTGCTTTAACCCTTCAGTGCTGACCGCCAATCGAAGCAGCAACAAGTACCATTTTTAAAGTCTTTGGTATCATAAGACCCGCGTTAGATTCGAGACGGAGGCTCTAACAATCACGCCATCGAAGCGGCCGTAACAAGCTAGGTGAACAGCCAGCCTGTACTTGCTCAAGTATAATGCAAATGACGTCATTTCGTAACGGAAGAAAATTCCCTCCTTTTATGAAAGAAGTCTCTGTGTTGTATGCATGTCTATTCCACAGCATGCGTCATTCAGCTATTAGCGCTTCAGGTTTTAACTAAAGTAGGATTGTTTTTTCTTTGAACATACTTTTTTTCGTGGCATTTTTCTGTCCTCTGGGTGTTTATCGTACTTCAGCTTTGAGTGGAGTTTACTGATAGGTATCTTCTGTTGCGCATATTCTGCGTTTGACATAACCTGAAAGTAAGGACAGCTTATCCAATGAAATGACCGCCGGTGTTTTTCTGTTATCACTGATTTATCTCCTCCTACAGCTTACTTAATGTATGTACAATTTTGCATCTTTTGGCTTATGTGTGTGAAAGTTTCTACCACCAAAAACGATGGTCACCAGAAGACCAGGGCCCAGTTGCACTAAGCCCTCTTAACGTTGAGAGCAGGTAACTACCATGGCAACCAGTACTTTAGGCATTATTTGATTTATTTATTTGATTGATGTTTTACGCCGTAATCAAGAACATTTCACTTATACGACGGTGGGGGGGGGGGGGGGAAACCGCGACCATCCGCAGGTTACCAGAAAACCTTCACACTTACGGCCGGAGAGGAAGCCAGCATGTGCTGGACTTGAACTTACAGCAACTGCATTGGTGAGAGGTCTCTGGGTCATTACGTTGCGCTAGCGCGCTAACCAAATGAACCAAGGAAGCCCCCTGTAGCCATTACGTCGCCATGGTAGTTACGTGCTCTTAACGTTAAGAGGGCTTCGTGCAGGTGGGCGCATAGCCTTGCACTGATATACCTCTATGTAACCAACGTCCTCACAAATGAGCTACTTGTTGAGTTGAGTATTAATATCATCATGATTCCTTCAGGCCGCTGATGACATATGCTGCATGAGAAATTGGCAGGAAAGATATCGGAACATCCCACGGCAAGAGAGAAAACAATTTAAGGAAAAACTCTTTTTTTTCTAATGTATGATACAACAAGCAAATAATGAAATAATGAGACGCAGAGCTATAGTCAACAACATGGACATGTGCAAAGGATATATTACAGCAGCGTATACATGATATCCTGCTTGTCCTCTATGCCCAGCGTGTTCCGTGAATGTCAACGAGGCTTTCCGCCTTTCTCACTAAAATTTGATATGACGTCCGTGTACAGTTTTTTTTTTTTGTATACCTACATCACGCAGGTTTATATATAAACGTAAACCTTTGGAAATGTATTCATAGGTTTTCAAATGTAGACTGTTTTATTTAAACAAAAAACTAGCAGGAAGTACATGTGTCAGACCATTACGGACTGGCACTTACCACACGCAGAGTGCTTAACGTCTGTGTGCATTCAATATGTATGCACATATATAAATTCACTCAGCGAACGGACCTTTTTAGCCCCAAAATAGCAATGTGACGTAACTGATACCCGCACGTTCCCTACAGATCACCGTAAAAAGCATTTTAATCGGTGTTTAATGACTTTTCGTCTGATATCAACTTCAGTTTTCTGTTTTTAACACAGTGCTGAATGTAAGTTCTACTTCTTTCTTTATATTAGGGCACCTCGATATAGGTCGCGGTATACGTGTTGGAAGGCGCGATCAACTGGCCTATATAACCTGTCGTGTGCAATGATAGTACCGACTTTAACAAAAGCGAGTCGCTAAGAAGGGGTTAAAGACGCTTTCAGAGGCATTCAATCACGGCTGTTTATTAAAAGGAATTTCTAAGCCACTGAAGAATTTTCGCCATAACTAACGTTGGTACAACTCATGAAACGTACACTTATTCATGTGGATAAGTGGAGAAAAAAAGAAAACAAAAAATCTTCGTTATGGTATATAGTTTTAGGCTTATATATTTCTGTATACTTCAACACGGAATACATTCCTTATGCCCTGATGATAAGTATTCTATTGATAATAAGTATTCTATCGATAATAAGTATTCTATTGATAATAAGTATTCTATCGATAATAAGTATTCTATCGATGATAAGTATTCTATCTGAGGAGAATGTGACGGTGAGTTAGTACAAGTGTGTGTATATAACAGTGCATGATGTTAAAAAAAATTTCCTGCACCGGTAAACTACTATACCATTGTATATGTGCACAGTTTTGGGCACAGCGTTTAACACCAATCAATCAAATAAGCAAAGTATTATTATCAGGGTTTAATACAGCTGCAAGAATCTCAGTACATCTTTAGTACATCAGGTGCTGTACATCTGTACTACTATTTTATGACTGATGACTCCCTAAATTATTATCGATAAAGGTGAGAAAAAAAAAACACAAAATTTTGCGCCTATCGCCATCATGATGAAGTTTAAAACAAAATGGCTGCTTAAGTCTTCAGCAAAATTTCTGAAGACAGTTGCGCTTACGGAAACGGTTATAAGGAACAAATTATTTCCAAATTTATCCTTTTTTGGGTAAAAATAAAAATGCCCGTTTTGCTCGTGATCGCCATGGGTGTCAGCCTTCATCAGGTCTGTCTGTACACTCGATCGGCGTTTTGTAGGAATTAAGTAGCCCTGAATATATTCTGAATCTTAAAAGCGAAGGAAACATTGAGGTATGCGCCAGATGACAGAGCGTTAAACACTGTCCAAACAGTTCGATTTTTTATCAAGAATTTTTAACGGAGAAAAATGCGTTTGAAACATTGGATTCTATATGGTCTTTTCTGGCCACATTGTCTCCATAAGTAACATCTGTGCAGCGGGTTTTTGCCACTTAACATATGCGTGTAGAAATACAGATGTACGTCATTGATATCGGCTGGGTTCCAACAGGCCAGTCACCGTAGAATTCGAGGTTATAAAAGCACTTTACTCGGTTGGAAAAATTATAATAAAAAATTTATATGTTTTCAGGACAGTGTTTAATGATCTTTTATCCAATATAAAATCAGCAAAACTGTTTGATAGGAACTTGTACGCGTTCGAAAAATACAACCGTAAGGCGTGCTAATAAATTGCTTTTCTCAGAAACATTATAGCATAACATGATCTTTGCAGACCGCGAGTCGCTCTCTACATTCGCTTTACATCACTGCCGTCAGTAACACATTTTGTCCAGAAATCTTGATCAACGCTGGGGTCACTGGGGTTACGGTGATGAGGCAGGAAGTCATGTCAGAAAACACAAAAACTCTGGCTCAACATTTGTTTTTAATAATATACATTATACACATGCAATCTCTTCATCAAAATTACGTACAACATGATTCTAACCAACACCTGAAACGATGTTATTAATGAATGCTGATTAAATAGTTCCGCGCCAGGACACCAGTTGTGAGGCTAAGCCTAAACAAGCCTACTGCGTCCCACATCCTTCAAAGGTCAAGTTCGTCTGGTGTTGGCAGTGATGTAAAGACTACGCAAGGAGCAGCGCAAGGAGTTTGATTAGAGGAATAGTAAATATACCAGTCATGTTTATGAGGTATATTTCGCCAAATATACGAGTCCCAGTCACTGTACACGTTCACGGCATATTTAGTCCATCTACTGAATCGTGCTGGTGTAAACGCTGAGATGTTCTTCCAACATGCGGTTTTCACAGAGAACTAAATAGCATATGTAATTAACAGTTAGCTGATTGTTTAATTTCATTGAATAATTCATTGATTTCTTCCCTCATTGTCTGCTTGATTGGTTGGTTGGTTGATGGAATGGTTGATTAACAGACTGATTTACTTGAATGACTGACTGAACTATTGGTTGAGTTGTTGATTATTCAATTGACTAACCGTAACTCAGTCTCCATGGTGATACACTGATGTTGGATGTTACTGCACATCACCCTGCACGCGAAGCTCAATTCAGCTGCAGTCAGAATTACAACACGCTGCACTGATCATGCCGCAAGTGGAGGTATATGGCCATCCTTAAAAAATTCTTTACTGGGGGTAACCAGCACTATCAAAAAAAAAAAAAAATTGGGTCGGTCAGAAGGAAACTTTTTTCTGATATTTCCGTATGTATTTCACTGGTTCTTACGCCATACTCAAAAATATTTCACTTATTATACGACGTCGGTCAGCATCACAGTATTAGTAAAGAAATTAATATTGTGAGAAAAGAACAAAAAATATTCCTTCAAAGGCCCAATGAAAACTATAGAGTCCCTTTTTTGATGGTCGGCCGGGTTACTTTCGAAAACAAATCGTAATCATTGTTCACGGAGTACATGGAGTAGATACAATTTCCTACACTGATAAATCGAGACTTCATCCAACATTTTCCCTGGTCGCGATTTATCAGTGTAGGATTCATATGTACAGACTCGGGAGCGGTAGATCCAGGATCAGTCCTGGGTCGGGTCACACCTAAGACTTTAAAAGAGGAAGTTGTAACTTCCTCGCTTGGAGTTCAGCATGAAGGGGATAGTGCAACGACTGGTTGACCCGTATCAGTATAATGGCTCGGGCAGGGCATCTTACTTGCCTTCGGTAAGTCGTCTCAGTAAAGCAGCACTAGATAAAAGAGCGGTGGGAATCCGCCCTGCAACAAGGAGGTATATTACATACACCCCTTAGGACTCCTAAGTATGACTGAAAAATTGTTGAGCACGACGTTAAACCCCAAGCACTCACTCACTCACTCACTCACTTACTCATATGTACAATCGGATTCCCCCAACGAACATATTAAAACCGATGGCCTAACTGTTGCTGAATTGTTAATATCATCAGGTGCATGTGATACGCGCACAATGCTCTAATGAGCATGCGTATATGAAGTCATTGTAACATATTGAATCCTAGTTGGATGAATAATTGGGACCTAACAAAACATTTGCAATTTTTCCAGCCATATCGGGGTGGGGAGGAGAATGCGTGTTCTTATTACAGCTGTTCTTATTACACATTAATGTTCACAATTCACAGCCAAATCAGCAGCAAGCACTAAAAAGTACGTAGAAATAAGAACATGATGTACATAAATTCCGTGCTCCTGCAGATTTTGCACACCACAATAATTTACATATTCATAGATAAAGCCTGTTAAGTCTCTGTCAGCTGCCGGCGTATCATGCACGGTTGCGTTTTACCACGAAACCCGCGTAACCTATAGGCCACATGTCAACCTGTGCGGACAGACAGCTTCCGCAGGAATGTTAGCATGCGTAACGTCTATAAGTCTAACAGTGTCATCTAATGCACCCTGGGAGAGCACTTACCTGGTATAATGCAGATTCTATACAGGCAGGGCCTAAGTCTAACAGTGTCATCCAATGCACCCCGTGAGGCTAAGAGGCAAGAACGAGCACTTACCTTGAATAATTCTACACAGGCAGGGCCTATGATCACTTCGGATACCTGTCACCCGCAGAACGCACGCTGGCCTGAGGGATGGGCGTGGCGGTATGGTGGATTTCACAGACAGAGCTTAGGTACGCTGCCGGTGACACCGGCAAGTTAGTGCCCAGCGAGGTGCTTATACCCGTTTACCGGTGACAACACGTGATTCGCTAGACTAAGTACACGGATGCAGGCTGAAGCGTCGCCGGGAGATGACGTTCGGTATGTCCTGGAGCAACAACGTATCTGGTACAAATATACAGGCCATCTTTGCTAAAGGGACAAAACTCGTCCTATACAAGAGACATGTCATGTGGTTGACCTCAGCGCGTATGCAGGGGTGAAAAAAATGGCCGTTACGTGTGCCACCGTCTATTTCTTTATTGGACATTTGTCACGGGAACAGAATGAAGCTGAAGCGCGAAACAGTGGAGGGTCCACACGAGTGGGGTTTGGTATATAACGTTGCATCCCTGATGAGAAGAGATTTTCTGCAATTGACACGTTCTGTCTCGAATATAATGACAACCGGATTTGCTGTCAATCCAACCATGAAGGTATATAAGCAGTTCGTGGTATTGTGGAAAGGACAAAATAAAAATGCCACTTTGTAATTTTTCCCGCATGAGATGTCTGTTCACACCCCCTTTAAAAAAAACCCTACCAGCATACATATTCCTTCGGGCTATGCTCACAATTTTGATCTGAGTCCCATTGAATTAATTGCTGATTGACTAGTGTGAGAGATAGGCAAGTCTAGGATAAGCTGCATTTTAGTTGGGACTATTATATACATTTATATACACATATACAATATGTATTGTATATAATAGTCCCAGATTTTAGGTATAGTGTACTTTGATTCAAGAGAGCTCCAGGCTAAATAGGCTTTAACATACGAAATCTTATCTCCATTGTCATCCAATCAGTGGTGATTCTATTTCTCTTTAAGGACTTTTATGTTTAAATGTTGGGTTAACTGATGTTCAAATTGTACGCGTATCTTTTCCAAAACTCTTCTATCTTTCTTTGTTTTACATCTTCTGCATTTCCTGACGGTGTAATTTGTGTATATATATATATACACATTATGTGTGTGTGTTTGTGTGTGTATATATATATATATATATATATATATATATATATATATATATATATATATATACACACACACACAAACATATATACTGTGCTCAGAGCAGATCGATCTTTATATATATCTAAAAGAAAGTACAAGTTTACTGAATGCTTCCTTGCAATGGATGATTGGTGTCTAGCGCCACGTTAACGCTTGTAATATTTCACTGAGTCACAATGTACGTCCTACGGTCAGGTTTACGAAGCATACTTAATATTAACCAGCCCTTAGTTAAGCGTCCTTCATGTAACATATGTTGTCATGGCAGATATGAAGGCTTACCTAGCTCTAAGTGCCCGTCATGAAATTTGGTATAGGGCGAGATTGTTTGCTCATTAAACACAGCTGCTGTTATAGCAATGCTGATAATACATGTATATCAGGGTTCACGCACACTTGCATCATTACACTGCAAAAACGGTTCCCCCCACCACCCCGCCAATTTATATGTATATGTCAGTAAGCTTCTACAGAGTGGTTATTTACGCAGAGCTTTAACAGCACCCGATGTAGATATGTATGTGAAACTTTTTTCAGTCTTTTAGGCAGCATAACTCAATATATACCCTCATTGTTATTCTGTGCTCCAGAATATCACGCTAAATTATTATGAACATATTTTTGTAACGGCAGGGCGTCAAAAATTGTTAAATTTTGAAAGACATACATGTTCAGCAAATATTTTGATCCCTTAAAATACTGACTTTTCTGCTCAACATGCACGCGTTGTACCAAGCATTATATAATGCATTATTTGTACCATTTATGTCGTGCATTGTATTGAGAACTGTAGTATAACGACAATGATTTGACGTCGACAAATCCTAGAACCTCCAGT
The DNA here is from genome assembly GCF_032854445.1 of Liolophura sinensis. Classification (NCBI taxonomy): domain Eukaryota; kingdom Metazoa; phylum Mollusca; class Polyplacophora; order Chitonida; family Chitonidae; genus Liolophura; species Liolophura sinensis. The sequence goes on along the minus strand of NC_088301.1, from coordinate 27,059,097 downwards.
CCTTTAATTATTTGGAGTTTTGAATGTCAAGGGACAAACGATCATTTTCTTTACCTAATATATCAGACTTTTATCAGACTATGATTTTTTTTTTTTGATTGGTGTTTTACGCCGTACTCAAGAATATTTCACTTATACTACGGCGGCCAGCATTATGGTGGGTGGAAACCGGGCACAGCCCGGGGGAAACCCACGACCATCCGCAGGTTGCTGGCAGACCTTTCCACTTACGGCCGGAGAGGAAGCCAGCATGAGCTGGACTTGAACTCAGAGCGACCGCATTGGTGAGAGGCTCCTGGATCATTACACTGCGCTAGCGCGCTAACCGACTGAGCCACGGAGGCCCCTATCAGACTGTGAAGAGAAACACAATGGCATCGGAGATGAATAGCTAGCATGGGAATGCTCAAGAAATGAACAGACAAATATCATTGTTCGAACACATGGGTGGCTTGTGAATGACAATGTTCAGGTAATGACCCTTGGGACCCTCAGTCCTGTGCCCTGGGGCGTAACATTGAGTTTTCTGGTAATGCGGAATGAAATTATATGCACAGCAGATGTTTGTACTAGTACCAAGATCAGGGACCGGCTATGCGAAGCACTCTTTGTCATTTGCGTATTTGGTAACTATAGTATATAAAAGGCTCTACAACAGACTAAAGCCAGAACAGCGACAAAAACCAGAACAGCGACAAAAACCAGAACAGCGACAAAAGCTGATTCCAACACTCACTCACCCCAATGGCTGTTCCAAGAATTCAAGGAAAATAAGTCTAAATCGAAGTTTATAGTTATGTGGTTAATAAAGGAAATTATGTCAATTTTTTTAAAATTGATTTTTGTGGCTTGCTCAGCGTTTCAAAATTACCCTTCTAATTTCTGCACAGAGTTGACAGCTATCACCGTTAAACGTCATGTACATTCATAAACTGACGGAACATGAAGCTTTGACTTTGCTCACTTGTGATTTTAATTTTTGGTAATGAAAGTTGAAATTTTGACGCATTTGGGTTAAGATTTAACATTTATGAGGGGGGTCCAAATTTTCATTTCTAGGGCCCAGAAATAAGCCCCAAAATCGTCTTTGCAATTTTGACTTAATCCTAGAAATGATTTTGTGGAATTGGTCCTTGTATTGTTTTGTGTTGAAAGTTGATCACGTTGACTTCGCTGGTTATATTGGTAACTGCATACATCGTTCATACAGCATTTAGGAAATCATATGAACTGAAATACAATTTTGTCTGACAGACCTGTTATACATAATAGTGTTATACTAATTGCTTCCATTTCGCACAGATGTCACATGCAATCCTTAACTCTCACCATCTGCAGTATCGGCCATGTATCTGCAATGCGCGTCATAACGGAAAAATTAATTACATTCAGACTTCAAGTACGTATCATATGTATGATTGCTGTTTGATGAAAAAGTACACGACTTCAATACATTCGTCTGAACGAATTTGTTATTTTCACGTTATACGTCTGCGTCTATCGAAAGTCTGAATTTGTGGTATATGTAGGGGAGATAAATTTTCCGCGTAAAAGTGTTCGGTTGCTTCCCCTGATTGCACACTCGGCACATCTCATGTTACACAGGAACGCATTGAATGAATGATTATGGCTTAACGCCACATGGGCAATTTTTCAGCACAAAAATATATATCCCTTAACGCTCACGTGGTGCCATGCTATATCACCACATGTAGTTTGCACTGATCTCTACAACATATATAAAAAAAACTGGCATAACCAACAACTGATGGAGCTGTTGTTGCTGGAAGTGAAGTCATAGCATTTTGTCGTCTTGGTAACATCCAGCGAGGATGGTTATTATCACTGTGTAAAGTTTTCAGTTCAATCCAAAACAGGCCGATATATTTTAACTAGGTGTAAAATAACAGTGCATAAAATTATCTCTGTGGCAGCATTATCCAATAAGCGCCTAGGCAAATCTTGAACCCAATTCCATCAATTGCGCATGTGTAACCTGTAAACCCATGAGATATTTTCACCGCCTTTAGGCCTGTGTAGTAATTTGCTCGGAGACTTGCTCTGAAGGGCATTGGACGTGAATTCACATGTCCGAGACGGATGTGGTTGTAAGTCCCTTAGACGCCTGGGGACATTTATTTTATGGTTAATACCTTTAAGTAAGAACTAGCCACAGGTGAAAACGCAACGGATCACTTCACTTAAAACCCATCAATTTTCTACCAAATTAACCATAGGCCTAGCTACAATACGATACAGCGCAATGACCGAAAAGACCGGGTTGGGTCTTTCCAAAAGGTGTTACTGGCTGAATAAATTTGACTATGGGGTACATGTGTAGCTTACCAAGCAGCCGTGAACTGCGCTTCATTGCTCCAAAATACCCTATACTAGGATGCAATTTTGTTCAGTACCGGTAGTTAATACATATACAATCCTTTAATATAGTTACGTATCTTTTTATTTAGTTGAATACAAACAGTTTAGTATATTACAATAACAGATACGAGGCTTAATCAAGAAATACCCAGAATAAAGCGGATAAAAGGTTTTATTGAAAACGCTTAATCCAAGTTGATATTGTCTCCTTCATTATAGTTCCAGTAACCAGTCATACATTAATGACATCTTCTTTTCAACTTTTAAAAGCAAACCTTGAAGTATTTTTTACGTATCGAACAGCAGCGTTGCTCTTCAGTCGGTCCATCTGTGAAATAACAAAGTATAAAGATCATGGTCCGACCCAGTTAACTGAGATATTCAAACGAAATCTTCCACAAATCTTTCACAAATGCTACCTACATGATTTCATGCATCTGTTTTCTCCTTTGGGCTATAAATATGTTGTCCGGGTACTTGTTAGTGAAACCTCGTACCATTCTGTAAATATAAACATATACATGGTTTATTAGCAAAAGTTGCTTTTCTGGTTCGCTTGCTCGCTTCATTTCAGAATTGCAGAAAACCTTTGTACCACTTTGGCGAACGTGCATGAAAGAAAAAAAATACCAAGTGAAATCATGCGACAATAATGTACATTGCAGCTGTCGCGTGACCACGTCAACATGATTAATGAAAAACTGTCGTCTTTGTACAAAACTGATCAATCAAAAAAATCAATTCCCCCCTACCGGATAGAAATGGTTCAAGCCGAGCATAAAATGTCTTCAGTCCAGCCAATCTGTTTTCATTCCTAGTGAAAAACTGACCAAGGGCAAGAAAGCTATAAACCATTTGTAAGAATGTTTGACCGAATTGTTGTCATAAAAAAGTGCCACAGGTCAAAACTGCCATTTCGTTAATCTTCTCTTGATAAAAGACGATATAACAAACGTCCTCTGCCTCTAAAACTATTGAGCTTGACCGATCGTTTGGTAGGCCTGTTCTAAAATATGGACATTTCTAGGAGGCAAGACATACAAGACAAGACTATTGTGTCTGCCTTTTTTTCTATATTTTTCTGTCGCAAAATCTCTCCAAGCGCATGACGTATCTCTTCACTGTATGTTTTGCCTTAAGTTTTCGCCATGCACCAGGCGCAGTTTGCAACTGCTCGGTCAAACAGGGCCCATCATGCGTCCTGAGGAAAATGTCGAATTTCACCAGATATGTATGAAAATTAAGTCTGTGTCTATAAAGACGTAATAAAACTAGCTACAGCTGGATTTGAACACGCGACCCTGTTTGCTGGTGACAAGTGCGTGGTCTGAACTTTTGAACTGTAGGCTGCTCGATCAGTGACGGCCCTCCAGTCCGTGGGTCGTGATGCACGGTAGTGACTCTGGTCCAAAATAAATTGACAATTGTTTTCTTGCGATAAATGAGTATATACCAGCTAGCGCACAAATCCCAATACCACAGACTTGGGTGAACAATAAACTACACAGCTTGGACCTAAACTATTTTAGACATAAAAGATTCATGTGTTGATATCCTGTCTGTTAAAGTAAAAGAAGCTAAAATATGAAGCAAGGTTCATCATAAAGACGACTGAAAACTATTCGTAAAAGTATTGTGATATATTTTTTTAAATTTTTTTGAAGAGTGTTGAAAGGCATTGAAATATATGAATTCTATGGTGGGCTTTATGAGCCATACTGACGATATCTAGAAACTCTGACGTCACATCACCTTTTTTGTCCTGCTGTTCACCAAGGAAGGACTTTTTGAGAACATTGTTTAGGGATCATTTACCCATGGGTAAAAAGAGTTATTCCAGCATTCAGTGACGGAGTTAGAGTTCAGAAACTCTGACAGTATGGTCCATAAAACCGACCTTACAATTCAAACGTTTGACCTCCTTTAACTCTCTTCACAAAAATCTAAAATAAATTTTTTAAAAAGTATATTTATGCATAGTTTTAAATGGTTTGTTAAGTGATGCCTTCGATTTTCTGAGGTCGTCTCCCTTAACAGGAGCCATTCGTTTAACGAAGGGCCTCAAAAACATACAAGACATCATCGACTTTTTACAGGATGGCGCAGCTTCATTGTTAATTTGCGTTTGTTTCTGGAAATTTACACTGTATGTCTAGCAATGTTCGTCATAATCCGGTATACGATACGTATAAGTTAGTATGCGATCACTGTGAGTTCAAGTCCAGCACGTGCTGGCTTCCTCTCCGGCCGTAAGTGGGAAGGTCTGTCAGCAACCTGCGGATAGCCGTGGGTCTCCCCCAGGCTCTGCCCGTTTCCCCCCACCATAATGCTGGCCGCCTTCGTATAAGAAAAATATTAAGTAAATATAAGTTAGTATATACGATCTGTATGGTGCTATGCTGTTGATATCATACGGTGAGGACTTATCACATCATTGTGTATATGTTTGCCTTGATACCTGCGTTCATGAGCCAATACGTATAGAGCCAATGCAACAGGGCGGCGCTGCTGCATATGAGGCCTACTTTTGAAAATAGTCGGTCTATTCATAATGACTAAGACAAAGAAATATTCCAACCTTAAATGAATTTATTTAACTTATGCAAACTGGTGACGATCCGACAAGAATGGTTGTTTACTTGTAAAGAACACTTACTAAAATCTGAATAAACCAGTGCAATTACGTGTGCAGGGCGAAATAAACTGAAAAATTGTCAATTCAAACCGCAGTGCATAATACCAACAGATAGCGAAAGTGCTGCTGATATATAATGTGACCACTGCTCGCGTTGTAACATGTTACCAAATTACATGCGATAACGTATGTCGAAATCGCACGAAACGTCGCACAGTATAGGCCCTATCGCGTATACTGTAACCGAAGATACACTGATATCTTGGAACTTTGGACTCCACCTTGGCAACGGCGAGTAATAGCTCAAAACATCGTTCAACTTTTAAATTATGCCTATCGTACAATCAACCAGGCAATCAAACACGTTAAACAATACCTTAACAAATATTAAACATGTAGTAACTGATCAAAGTTGAACGCACGAGGATCTGTTTATACTTGTACGGAATTGAGTATAGATAAAAACGTATATAGGTCAAAAAGCTGGTCAAATTCCACACATGTCGATCATTTAGCCGAAACTGTCAGCTCTGTTTAAATACATGTTGACGACGGAGAGTTAATTTTTGCAATTCGTAAGTCCTCTAAAATCAGGAAGCGAATTGTGAAAACTAATATCTCGAGAGATAAGAGTCATATCTTATAGCGAGATCTCACCACGCCTATTTATTGATCGTCGCCAAGGAGTAATTGCTTTACACAGAGGACACTTGTCAAAGATAACCGCAGCGATGGGACTTGGAAATAAAGAGATAAAAAGCATGTCTAAACTTCAGGTGTAGGCCTGTAGGTCTACAGGTGTTTACAAGCTGTTCACACTGTCGTCGTCAGATTTAAGCAAACCTGACAAGAGGATACACGTTGTTAAATGCGTAAACTGTTAATTGAAACTTGTCTTTGGCTAATATACGGTGTGCTTATCTCTTTGTCACGCGTGGGAAAGTTTGTCATGAAGGGTGGTTTACCCCTGAGGCAAAGGTTATAATGCAACCCGCTTTATAAACTTGGGGAACTTTATTACGGAAATTTTGAGATTTTGAACGATAACATGGGCTATTCTAATATAACAGTAAATAATCAATGGAATTTGCGCTGATCGATTTATTTTCTTTTTTTGTTGTTGTTGTTGTTGTCAAAATATCTTCTTTAAACAACAATCAGCCAACCAGTTAATGTAGGAGGGTGGGGCCTCTGTGGTGGAGGTGTTTTGCACGCCAATGTGACGCAATGACCCAGGAGCCTCTCGCCAATGCGGTCGCTGTGAGTTGTCCAGTTCAAGCTGGCTTCCTCTCCGGCCGTAGGTGGGAAGGTCTGTCAGCAACCTGCGGATGGTTGTGGGTTTCCCCCCGGACTCTGTCCGTTTTCCTCCCACCATAACGCTGACCGCCGTCGTACACGTGAAATATTCTTGAGTACGGCATAAAATACCAATGAAATAAATAAATCAAATAAATTAATTTAGGTTCCCATCTCGCTACATTTTAGGGATCGTTATGTTGGATCAACGGGTCAAATTTGAAAAAGCCTCCGTTTCAGATACAACCCTGTATTGCTGACTGCATTGTTCTCGTGTCCTCCTCTTCTCGTTGGAATATCACGCGTAACTGGTAAATTTCGACCAAATCTCAATTAAATCTCAACTGAAATTTCGACGAAATCTTGACCGAATTTCCCGCTTTATGCCCTTCCTTGGCCTAATCTCCACAGTAAAACAAATAGTAGCTTAGTCTTAACTCTAACCAAACTATAGTCGTGGAAGATATAGGGGTTGATGACTGTAAAACATACATTCTTCAGGCCGCCAGATTGGCTTAATCTGAGACATAGGCACTGTGACGAGAATCCATTGACCTTTGTGGCCACAATCTCACATTGTTAGAGTGTGACAAACATCGTGCAAGTCTTGTGCATGTTGTCAACTCGAATACCACTCTCTCTCAGTTTTACTGCCACTACAGGAATCTGGAGAATGCAGCTTTTGTGTATAAACCCACGTATGTAGAGGCAGTACCACTTGAAGAGATTTGCGTAATTTGCGTCCGCATTTTTTTCAGTACTCCACCCTGCACTTCTTTAGAGCCTCAGCAGAAAATCGAAGGACAGGCAGAAAGACAGATGAGCAGATTTTTTGTATATATTTGATTATATATAGGTAGGGAACGAAACACAGTGAGCACGGTGCGTTATACTCATAACCATGCAGGCAGCACACAAAGTGCGTTATACTCATAACCATGCAGGCAGGCACACAAAGTGCGTTATACTCATAACAATACACAGGCGGACGAGGCGCGTTATACTCGTAACCATGCAGGCACACGAGGCGCATTATACTCATTGCCATGCAGGCACACGACACACGTCATACTCATAGCCATGCAAGCACACGAGACGCGTTATACTCATAATGATGCAGGCACACGAGGCGCATTCTACTCATAACCATGCAGGCACACGAGGAGCATTCTACTAACAACCATGCAGGCACACGAGGCGCGTTCTACTAACAACCATGCAGGCACACGAGACGCGTTCTACTCATAACCATAACCAGGAAACTGGACAGTGCCAGGGTAAAACCCACGACCACCATCAGATTGCTCCCTGTCCATTATTTCATTGGAAAGTTTGGCGAAAGCCAGTGGTTTACTCCGGGCACTCAGGTTCCTGCATCCATAAAACTGCAAAATCCCCATCGCAGAAGTCAAAAACTTTTGAGTATGGCGTTAAACAACCATCAAATGAATAGATTTATTTATACTGAAGAAAATTTCACTTATGCGACGGCGGTCAGCATTACGGTGAGAGGAAACCAGGCAGAATCCGGGGAAACCTACGACCTTCCGCACGTTGCTGGAAGACCTACCCACGTATGGTCGGAGAGGAAGCCAGCATGTGCTGGACTTGAACGCACAGCGACCGCATTGATGAGAGGCTTCTGGGTCATTACGCTGCGCTAGAGCGCTAGCCTACTCAAATGAAGAGAGAAAAACCACTATGGTAAGGCAAAGTGTACGGCTATATATAGTTGCATGTACTCCAAGGAAAAAGGTATAATGCAGTTATTACCATGAAAGCAATGCATTAAGATGGGTCGACCTTCCGGTCAGGGAAATCCGACAACGAGAAAAAAAATAGCGTCAAGTTATTAGTTGGTATGGTTAATATTAAAATTTATTGCATTTACATAAGACAGCATTCAATAAATTCTTTGTCAAGGTTATTAACAAAATGCTGTTTCTTATTTAAATGAACGGATGCGGAAATTGCCTTGGATTTAATTAAGAGGATCTTATCGTACTAAATCATTCAGGAAAAAGGTGCGTTGTGTACGGTGAAACAGAACTGCAGTGTGCTTATATTTATAAACGTGTCAGTCTTAAATGTATTCATGGTTTTTTTTGTTTACCGCCATACCTCCAGCAAACTTGTCATTTACGGCCATACCTCCAGCAGACTTGTCATTTACCGCCATACCTCCAGCAGACTTGTCAGTGACAGTTGTGAAATTCTTCACTGTGGTCAGAATGCGGAGACGGAATGCGACTAATGCCAGGAAAAGTGTACCTACAAAGCGTGTCATTGACTCGTCAGTGCCTCTGTTCAGGTTCATCCGTCTACTGAACAAAAGCCAGCTCATTCAGACTGGCTCGCTAACATAGGTAAAAGCTCTCCGAATTAACATTCCACTCTCGGCCACACTCGGATAACAGTTCGACAATGCTCGGTTTTGTCCGGAAAGCAATTCACGTTGACCACATTCTGACTACTTTACTGAACGGTGTCTGCGGTATGGGCTTGATCGACATAGAGATATGATTCAAAAACGTGTCAAGTTGACAACTGACTATAAGACATTACGGGACGAAGGTGTGATATGTCCCCGTTCTGTGTTGATATAGAGTATGAAGTCCAGACATATGCTATGCTGACCACATTCTGGTTGTATAGCATTTGCGGAAGGTGTGGTCGCAGTATAGATGTGATTTAAAATAAGTGCCAAATTGACAACCGACCAGTAGGTTTTAATACAAACGAAAATAGCGTCGACGATGCATTCGTGATGCTATAATACCAAGCCCAGAACCTCACAAAAATATGTGAACTAAATATATAGTTTCCGTGAAAAGACCTTTTCAAAACTGAAATGAAATGATTAAAGCAGAAAATAGCCTTACCGTCTCTTTAGATAGTAGTATAATGCGCATGTGCTTCTTTGCTTACGATTTTGATGTCTCTGTAAACATTATTTCGGTCATACTATTGATGTATGGTTTACTCTCACGACAGGCCAGTCCCAATGCCGGTATATGTTTAGAAGATCGCGGAGGGCGCAGTTACGCGAAGTCAGCGACTTCCGCGTTTTCCGCGGGGGCACGAAGGTCGCGGTTTACTTCAAACCGCGCCCTGCAAGGGGTTGCCAAATTAGAGGTCAAAAATGGACGCTTTTAATAGAAAGAAAAATATATGTACCATCCATGCAAAAACTGACGATTTTATTATTTTTTTTTTTGATTGGTGTTTTACGCCGTACTCAAGAATATTTCACTTATACGACGGCGGCCAGCATTATGGTGGGTGGAAACCGGGCACAGCCCGGGGGAAACCCACGACCATCCGCAGGTTGCTGCCAAACCTTCCCACTTGCGGGCGGAGAGGAAGCCAGCATGAGCTGGACTTGAACTCGCAGCGACCGCATTGGTGAGAGGCTCCTGGGTCATTACGCTGCGCTGGCACGCTAACCGACTGAGCCACGGAGGCCCCCTGACGATTTTAAGTCAAATTAATGTATATATGTACTAAGCAGCAAAAGACACGCAAGTTGGAACAAATAAAATGCTTAACCATTCATATTGTCCAAAAAGATAATCTAATGATTCCAGATGAAATCATGTCATGTAGTTTGGCGTCCGTATTACAGGCGCTCGTATCCAGTCCGTAATCCCTATATATTCCCCATACCAGCCTCCTATATACATATAAGACGGTATAAAACGACTTTCCATCGGTACCACGCAAAACACTACCTTATACCTTGAGACCTTTCACCAAGAATTTCATACTTTCATCAATAAAACTCATATTTGCCTAGATTAACCATTTTCCATAATTTTCCTACCAAGCGTGCACCTGCACATCAAAAATGGCGGGTTACAGGCCAAAAAAACACAACAACTTTACACTCTAAAATAGACAGAATATTTACATTTACAGTTACATTCACCTCCCGACAAACTGCTTCCAGTTAAGATTTCATGTCATCACATTCACATGACTTGCTCAACTCCCCTAGCAAAGAAGAACGGCTCTCGATCGTCCTCTTGCCGAATGACCTATGGCAACAACTCTTGCATTATGTCGACTCATCCTCGTCATCTTAGGAACCGCAGGCAATCTGCAAGAAAAACAGCAACTTTAGCTCGTGTGGTAAGAAGACCATTATGGTTTCGCTTGACCATTTCTTACCATTGCTTATATGTACACCAAAACTCTTGAAAGAATAGGTATTTTCATTATAAGAAACTCACGTTTCTAACTTGGATCACGTTATCAATCATGGCATTATATAATCAAAAATAAGCTCGTAATAACGAAACTAAATTTTGTGTCATACTGAAAAACGGGTCTTACTGAGTTGATCCATATTTCTTTTTCTGACAAAATACTAATTATTTTGTTGAGATGTCTTTGTCTGGCACTAGAACAAGTACAGTTATCTTTGTTATGCATTCAAGTTTTGATTATATATGTCCCATTATGATTTACCATTAAATGATCCCCTTGTGGTTGCACTAATCGGCCAAATCAAAATTGTTCGCATACAACTGTTGTATTATCCGTTTAAGAAGTGGATACGGTGTAATTGCATGTAACCCGAGTCGCAAGTCAATATGATGACTCCAAATGAGACAAGCTCTAGCCAGCCTTGTCGAGAGAAATTATACAACACACGTACAACTACAGAGTATATACTGGTATGTCCCTCTGACTCAGGCGTGTTTAGTCCGAATAAATCTGAACTTTTTTTCATGAACTTGCAGAAGGTGTATCGAAGTGTAAAATGCTCTTGTAGAATTAAATGAAGCGTTATAGGGCCACACACTAAGTCTCGTTAGCCTAACTTTATTTGGTCTATGTGGCTGAGGCGGAGGAATTTAATATATGTACATGCATTACTGCGCCACTCATGATATTGGTAACCATGGCATTAGTGAAAAAAATGTTTACTATGGTGTTAAGCACCAATCAAATAAATAAAGAATGTGTGTGCAAAACTTTGCTCACTTGCATAAACAGTTTAATCGTATTGAACGCACATACCCGGACAGTGAAACATCTTACTTTCTATATATTCAACCGGTTTCTTGCTCTAAAATATTTTCTTGTATATTTCCTGTTCGCGTTTTGGTTGTACTTTTGAAGACTTCGCTATTTTTTCTGTTATTCCATTTCATTGGTCGGCCAAAGCGCTATTCCTGCCTTGCAGCCATCGAACTGTTACCCGAATCCAGCTCCCAGCGCAGTGCGCTTAACAGTGTGAACTGACATTGCCACCATTTATAATCACGCTTCGATCTATTCATCCGTGTTTGCAAATCTCTACGATTAATATCTTGCTCAGTAGTAAACTCTCAGCCGAGTGGCACAAGAGCTAATATAATGATATTAACTGAAAGCTACAAAACAGAACCACTGACATCGGCATAACCATTACCGCAGCAAATCCAAACACATGCAAAATAAATATAAGTGTTCTGTATATGTGTTTTAAGCGGGCATGAAAATGGGTTGATAACTTAACACACAGAAAGTGAACCCTCTCTCTCTTTGCCATCTTGTTTACAATGAACGCAGGTTACATCTACCTGAAAGCAGCCCACTATCGTATGATTAAGAAAAATACTTGAGTTTGGTGTTAAACGGCAATTAAAGTCAAGAAATCAATCAATAAATAAACAAATTGATCAATAAATCAATCAACAAACCACAGGAGTAGAAGAGAATTCATTACAAGCAAATTAGTAATAAGAAAACTGGAGGCCCGATAACTGCCATATTGGAACAAAGCGTTCCCCACTCTGAAACAGATCCAGCAGTCCTTTACACATAAGGTCGAATGATCATCGCTGAGTTCTTAAATAAAGCATTGGTCATAGAGCAGCCAACTTATCCTGGCCAGTCATGTCGCAGTCACCGTAGTTTTCTCTGATTTCCTCGCTCCTTGCACTGATAGTGAGATTTAGATCTGGCTACTGCGCCCAAAGCGGAAAGAGCATGTTAGATGTCGGCTGTTATCATGTGAGTTGGTGGGGTGTCATGTCTGGTGTCTTCGGCAAACGCATGTATAAGAGTTGGGAAAATGCAAAAAAGAAAAACGGTATTGTCCTTAAAAGATTGCTAAGAAACGTCATATCTGTCTTCATGTTACATACGATGAGGCTTTCATCTTCCAAAAGGTGATATAAATGACTCTGGTAAATTTCACCAGAAAGTAACTCTGCAGCTCATTCATCTCACTGACAAGCTAAATTAATAACATTATGTTCTTCAATATTTGACCTCTTTTTATACGCGGTACTTTTCAATACTTTATTTAAAAGCGGCAGTCAGTATGCTGGGAGGAGCAGCACCGTCACAAATAACTCCCCATCTTACGTCAGCAAATACGTCGCACGCCATTGAGCTTTTCTCTAATCAAACAGGGGAGTTGTAACTTCCTCGCTTGGTGTTCAGCATGAAGGGGATAGTGCAACGACTGGTTGACCCGTATCAGTGAAGCAGCACTAGATAAAAGAGCGGTGGAAATCCGTCCTGAAACATGGAGGCACATTGCATGCACTCTAAGGATTCCTTCGTCGTCATAAGACTGAAAAATTATTGAGCACGACGTTAAACCCAAGCACTCACTCACTCATCAAGCTGAGAGGGCCTCACTGACTCAGATCACTAAACCGCTGACACCCTGCGGCCTTTAACCCAAGAGATCGCATGTTCGCATGATCTTACTGTTTCGGCTGTGGCTTTAAGTCAGGATGATAATCAGATACATGGAAAAGGTCCGTGGTTCACTCCGGGCACTTCACAAACAAATCTGGCAGCAGTCATATGATTGAAACATTCTCAATCACAACGTTATATATCAATCAAATATTAGTAAATGAATATTTCATCAGTTTGACATAATATTGTCCTAAGAATGACCACCAGCTTACGTCCGACTTAATTCAAGCGGGAAAAGTTCTTTTTTAAATTCTGTGATAAAATTCTAGACAACAACAACAACAAGAAGAAAAAACAAGTCAAAGCTCTATATGTATTATGTGTAAGCCATTCCTTTTTAATTCAAAATCGGAAATTTGAGACTCGCAGAGGACTTCTGGATTTAATCCAATGAAAAAACATTAAACGTGTCCTTTTCGCTCGAAGTTTGGTAGTTCTCACCTCAGTTTCCTCCAGGCAACATTCATGTACAAATACATGCAGTATCACAATACTCGACCTCGCGGATCGCCACTGACGTCATTTGTTGAGATACATGTGTATGTCAGTCACTTGATCACAGTTTGCTTTTTATAATGTCTTATGCTTACATTTCCAATTATTCTGTACAAATTTGAAAATCTGAATCGTATATCAAAAGCAAAGTATGAACACATCATTGAACAAATATTCACAAGAGTAACAGTTGAATGAAAAATACAATGTGCAAAACATCATTCAGTCATGTAACTGATAAGCACCAGATGCCTTGTTCGCGCTATGACAAGAGAAGCACCACTGAGATATAAATGTCGAAAGCGAAATGATAATCAAAATAGCCTATAGAGAAGACTCAGGAACATCCGTCGAGAGAGACAGGAAAGAAACAGACGACGATCTTCGACTGCGCATGTCCCATTCCGGCGAAATTCTCCCATGTGACGAGTTTGCGCCGCTGCTGTCGGAACCGCCTGCGTGTCTGTTCGCTGGGAAACCCTTAAAACCGAACATTGTATTGGTAGGTGAGGACACAGCGTAGGGCGATATTTGGCTGCTGTGATGTGTGATGTCGCTCTCTTCCATGTCGGTGGATATCCAAGTATGGTCTGATCTAATGCTGATTTTATGTGGACGTCGTCGTCGTGAGGCAGGGGTGTTACTGCCTTGAGAAGGACAGTAACCTTCATCGGAACCAAGGCTGTGCTTGGTCAGCGATGAAACTCTTCCTCTCTCCCTCTTCGCCATCAGAGGTGTAGACGTTAAGGTTTTAGAGGAATCCAGCAAGATTGACATACCATATTCGTCGTCTACTTCATCCAGGACTGTCTTTGCCTCTGGCAAGCCAGGTCTGTCGCCCGATTCTAAAAGCCTCGCCATACCATATTCATCGTTTGACAGGTCCAGTGAACACGACTTAAATGAAAGATATGCATTTTCTTTGGTAGAGTTAGGTTTCATACAGTTGTTTTCAGCAACATTTGGCTCTTTGGATCTAGTGTCACAGTTGTGAGATACGACAGGTTTAGATTTGTCTCGTCGGGTGAGCAGATTCTGTATCAATTTAGAGTCCAAGGGCACGCCAAACCGACGGATTTTCTTTCCGGAATTGGCTCCGTCTGGGACAGATCTTTTTGAAGACGTCACACTGTTTACTCGCGATAACATACCTGTGGAGCCAAACGATGACATGGAGTTCTCTTTGGGCAAAGTGGATCTTCTGGATGATAAACCAGTTGATGACTGACTCATTGTATTGGGAGATAGTGTTCGAGAAGCGGAGAAAGACCTGTCACGAATATTTGCTAACGAATGTCCAACACGCGCGCGACTCGGTAAAGTCGGCCTTTGTGGAGTAGACCGCGGGATATTTTTGCACTCCACATTACCCTTTGCAGAATGAATGTGATCCTTCTTCCGGGATGAACTTGAAGACAGCAGATTGTCTGAGAAGGAATAGGATCGTATTGTCTCGTACACATTTTCTTCACTTTTAGGCTGCTCCAAAACACCTTTCTCTTCTTTTGCCTGTTTGTCTTCTCTCGCTTTAGAATTGTCACTATCCTTAGTACTCTTTGTATCAGGAAAGCGCAACATTGAATGAGATTTAAATGGAACACTTCTACGAAAACTGTCCGAGTGTCCCACGTGGGAGTGTGACAATGTTCTCGTGATGCGACACTCAGCCGAATCTTCGCGTTTGGTGTGTCTGTGTGAATCTGGCGCGGTTTTGTCAGACGGACTGTTGCTTGTACCATCTGACTGGGTGGCAACATTTTCAGTTTCTTTGCTTTCAGTTATGTCTTGAGTCTGTGTACTGCTGGTTATCGTGTCGGTTTGAGAGAAAACACTGTCCTTACTGCTTGAGGTGTCACTTTCTGATTGCACACGAGATGGTGGCTTGCAGGGTGAGTTACTGTGACGCCTTGGAAGTGTTGAGCACACTGACGGCATAGATTGTGTCGATGAAAGCAGACTGTACTGCATTAGGATAGCGTGGACAGGATTAGGACCTTCAACACTGATATCTACACCCTCGAATATACTCTCTTTTCTTCTCAAACGGGCTGAATTTGTAGCAGAATTTGCAGACAGAATGTCATCCGCCGAAGATCTAGACGTCTTTGCAAAATCTTTGTCATTCACTTCCTGACGTTTGCGTGGAAAGTGACTCATTGACATGCTTCTGGGACGAGAGACAATTTTACATAGAGGATTTACTGGAACGTCTTTCAGGGGGTCTGTGTCTGCACTGTCTTCATTGCACGTTTCTTTGGTGTCTGTTATCTCTAAGTTCGAGTTGTTTATGACTGCATTTTCCGTTTTTTCCGATGGGACTCCAGCAACTTGTTCACCACATGATGCGTTAGCGATGCCCACGCTGACACCGCCTTGTGTATCGGTTGAGGCCGCTTCGGACAACACCGCGGTATCAGAACTGGACTCTTCTGTTCCTTTACAGAGACTTCCTTCGCCAAAAGTGTCCTTCCAAATCTTTGATAAGCTATGGGTTGAATTCCCATCCAAACAGTTTCCAGGATTTCCCGTCTCGGCATCCTCCTGGAAGGAAAATAAAATTAAAGACGTAAGTGGATAATGTAAGAAATTAATTGTCAATAAATTGCCCTTGTTGACATTATGAAATGTGACATTATGTTGACATTATTTTTTGCAGACGATAAATATGTTTAACCATAATTCAAATACATGTAGTTAACAGACGGGATACTATCACATACTTTATGAACACTTTGTATCGACACCAATTTAGTTACACGTTTGTATTAAAATGAATAGCTCGGTTTAGCTGTAATTTAGCTCAGTATCTTGAAGAAAAATCTATTGAATTTTATTAATGATTTCATTTCAACGACTAGATAAGCGGAATTTCATTTTGACGACCTCAAGATTTCAGCTATAATTAGGTCATCGTTTGTGTGACTTCACATACTTATTGCACTAAACCGTTCAATAGATCAACTTGATAGGCAGATTTTTGCAGAGGTACATTAACGTTGTACATGAAGCGGACTATCGTACGTCAAATGTGATTGCAAATAATAAAAAATTAGCATTTACCCTATTATTATTACTTTGCATGTACAACAAGGTATATGAAAGCGATTGACTCAGGTGAACAAGTGCAACGTGTTTTTGTGGTTTCTTTTTTCAGAGGTTCGTGTGGTTTAATGTTTCAATCGACCGATATTGCATGTGTTTTCCCTGTGTTTGCATGAGTTTAATTTTGTCAAACCTTGACATTCTATGTTTGTATTTATTTAAGGTGACATTCGCGGGGAAAAACTCCGTTCACTAAAATAAATTCTACAAAGGGGCATACGAAACCGTCAACACATCTTTTTATTGCCTCCTTTTGCGACGTCGTGACTGTGAATAGACAGGCAGCTTTCAGCCATGCGTCACCTTACCGAAACCTGCTTTTGTGTGATCATATTGTGAAAATAAGTACACAGTCTTTACCTACCATTTTAGGCCTCGATGTAGCATTATGTCTATTCTTCATAGTCCTATACATTTTCAAAACTGTGTACCATGCATTGAAAACTGTACATGAATAGTGGATTTTTTTTAATGTAGGGTTGAGATATGAAGCAGGGTTATAGGCCTACCTAGTGAACAAGACTCACTGGGCGTTACACTAACCGTAACGCATGTGATGTTTTTTTTTTCGTCATGTCTGACGCAGATTTCTTTACTTTATGTTCGCCTACACAATAATTCATGACTGAAGTCACAAAACGAGCATACAAAGAAATAGTACAGGCGAACGGACGTGATGGTCTCGTAGTCAATGATTCAAATGCATGGAACGTTCTTCATTCAATATTCCTGCCTGCATGGCTGTCAAAGTGAAATGATTCCGTTGAGTCAATATGACATTCCATTTCAGGCACATTTACGACTTCTTGACACAGGCACGTGCTACATATAACTGAGAGCCTCCCGTTCTGTTTGGCAAAGGATTGGTATACAGAACTTATCAAGGCGTCATTTCTCAGCAATGACTCTCATCCCAGTACAGTCCCTGCATCATGGCCAACCCAGACGAATAGCACTCTAAACTATGGAAACAATGTAGTGGTTAACATGAGCAAACGTGCCTTAGCTACTGAAATTCCAGCAGTGGAATGTTATAACTAATTTTTTGGTGTTGTGATACTGAAGTGATCTATCAGCATCAAAACACCAAAGATTACCATTTCAGATTGGAGAATAAACAGCAGTGCAAATTGCCACTGAGCTGAATGATAAGTAATCGGAGTCCACTGGTAGTACTGCGTTCAGAACAGTGGATATATATCACGGCAGTGCAAATTGCCATTGGGGTCAGTGAGGCGTAAGGTAAACGCACTGGTATGCTGGCTGGGATTTCAGAACTGTAGATGTTACTGCAGTGCAAACTATCATTGGTGTCACTGCAAAGACCTGGAACTCATTCATGGACTACGAATTTGAACTTTGATATGGAATTCATGCCTGGAATATCCACTGTCTGCCCGGCATCATTGAAAACTGATAACCGCTTCTCTCTTGTCTGTTATCGGCTTTATTTCCTATTTGTATAATTTCTTACATACCTTTGTCTTTGGGAGCTAGTGTTAAACGTTGTTTTGGAAATGGATCTTGTGATTACCGACTTGGAACGCTCTTTACGGACTACGAATAGTATACGAATGTCGGACATGCAAACTGACTACACGTTTCTTGCTTTTGAAAAGGTATAATTTCTAGCCGGCATTTTAAGGGTTCTTGGGTAATAAAGAGTGCACCGGTCGTCTGTTCATTTCCTCGTGACCTCACCTAACGCACTGGAAACGAACTCGTTCTTCATGTTACAATGGCCGCACGAAGCACGGCCTGTTGTGGAAACCCATACACGGTGGGAACCCTTCCATTTAGCCGATGATTCGCTACACGCCATGACGGACAGACACCAATTGGTTGGTTGGTCTGAGGTGTGAAGAGGCTATTAAAAAGATCGGCAGCAAATAAAATGTAAACTATTAGCTCTCTGGTTTCAGAGCCGACAGCAATTCTACTACATGTATTGTTAATTGATTGAAACGAGTATGACAACCCCGAGCGCTTCAAACAAGGCCCCAACATATTTTAGCTGTCAAAGATGACTACGGTTTGGTAGGACCTGCTTCTATAGAAGGTATACATCACCATAAGGAAGATTTTAGCAGGAAATACACTTGGAGGACAAGGGTCTATACAGTTGAACCAGCTGGGCTATCAAGAATATTTGCATAGAAAACATTAATACTACTAGCTTCCACTCAGCCATGGCTTAATGACACTGACAGCATGTTTGCTAAAGCAAATATCTTGGAATGTATAAGACAATGACAAGTTGTGCTACTATGCTAAATGGTCTGTTGATCTTATTCCCTTTAATATCACCTGATGCATTTAAAAAAGCATAAGGATCTGCATTTGGCACAAGTCGCTAAGCAACAGGAGCAACTGATGGGCAGGTCGGCCCAGTATTAGGCAAGCTGGACAATTATATTTTGGACAAAAGTGGATATTTCAACACTGTTGCTTGATATTAAAAGAGAACCCTTGGAGACAACTGTTAATGTACTTGGAATATACGCATTATGCATGTGGAGTAAATGAGGCATCTAAACACAGGGCGAACGTACTGTTCGCTATATGCCCTCCTTGTTGAGCTGATCTGTAAAACATTCATAAATCTACTCTGATCCTTCTTGAGAGTGGCCTATAGCTTACTCTTTATCCGTAAAACATCCTCCAGTACAACTTTGATTCATTGTTCATAATGACAATGGACAGCCGGTTTACGACAAACGTTGATCAGATTTTTTTGCTATACTTGGGTTACACCTGCGTATTAAAGTGCTTTCTAGTGCAAGTTATTTCTATTGGCATGATGTAATCGGCAGGAATCAGAGAAACTTAGAAACATACTAAACAAGCACTTGATAACACTGAGTAGATGTATTTATAGTTGGCCTAACCACAGAAATATCTCCGGATTAATTAATATCGCGATGGATTACTACGCAAGGGATAATCCCCGACCCAGTGGATGTGACTATAAATCTACCATAAAACGTTTAACTATATACAGGACCAGGCGTATCAACAGCTGACCCCCAAGCTAAGACCCTTGTATAACTAAACGTCTTCAGGATGCATAGCTGTCGTGCTAGGCAGGGACTAGTCTAAATCAGATGATTCCCATAAGTATTCTGTGCCTATGTAGCCTAGGGCTAACACGTTATGGCGGACCTTGTCAGATCTTCAACATATCCCGTGCTTTATTATAACTGTCACAACTGAACCGTTAAGTGCCTAAGTTAACGCCCCGTGAAATCCGATTCGGGCTACCGGGAAACAAAATTAACACCTTTGAAACGCAAATAAATACATACACCCATTCAGTACTAACATGCTCCATTTGCCTGGGTAGAGGCAATATATAAAGCCATGATTAATAATCTATTATTATGACTTCTATTTGCTAAAGTGGCAGCAAAAGATTACAAACTGACACTTACACAAGCAAACGTCCTTAGGCATGGTTGTAAAACTACTCAATTCCATATATACTTTATATCATCCGAATACTTTATATCATCCGATCCAGTGATTAAAAATATTGGAATGTATTCTAGAAACTGATAACTTCTGAACTGAGTGAAGTTATGTTTATTTAAATAATTGGCGTTTAACTCCGTAATGTTTTACTTGTACTATATCGATAGGTCCTAGCAACCCTAACTTAAAGTAGCAGCTGAACCAGCGATATCTGTATCCGAGCCTATGGCATTACACATAAAGCATGTACGCGCGGATACACGCATTATATCAGTCAAGGATATGTTAAACCAGTGGATCATCAGGGGCTTCCAAGAGACTCCGAAGTTTTGCATATGTAGAGCTTTTAGCATCAGATAATTATAACGCGAGATTTGGAGAACTTTTATCCTTACATATACCCAGTAACGCGCACTATAAGATTCTATAGGCTATACGTGCGTATACATAATGCATTGGAATTTCGAGGCCCTCTAAAATCCATATCATTTTTACATATTATGTATAAAACACATACCACGTGCTTACATGTTTTGATTGGGTTCAAACAACCGGAAGGCTTAAATAAACAGCGGTACCCAAGGTCGAAGAACAGAGGAAGGCTGATAACATCTATACTTATAGCATTATTTCTTCGTTTTACATGTTGCATTGACCTTAAGAACGAAAGAAAATCGCCTAATGCTGCCGTATCGTATCGTATCGCATTGCGCATATTAATATTACAAATATAATGCAAAGATAAACATTTGAAAAGAACTCAAATCAAGCAACACTAAATGCAATAGTAAGTAAAAAATTCTGTGACATATTAATGTCAATATATGTTTTTGTTGAGTAATAATGAAAACAAATCTGTGATGTAGTAGTAAGCGGAAATCGTATTAATATCAGTTTGTTTTTTTTGGGGTTTTTTTTTTTTTTTTGGCGAGAAAATACAATGCTTAACCGAAGTACGTAATTTGACGAATAGATAATATATACAGCTTTTACAATATGTCGGTGAAAAAAAGCAGTAAAGAAAAACCTGACTGTTATAATTAACGCTGTGTTGCAAAGTCGATCATCAGCGCATGAGTGCATATTGAGGGCCCATGTTAGACGGCAATACTGAGTCTGATTGCTGACGTCATTCAATTAATACATACAGAATTTGGAAAGATTGGTTAAGGACATACTGGGCTGACATTTTAGTTTATCGTCATATTTTAGGCCTCGAATAATAATGAGACAGAACTGTACATGTGTAAAACTTTTCACATGTAATCAAAACACTGAACATTCTAAATCAGTATTAATGTGAATTGCAATTATTTGAAATGGTATGTACATTTATATTGTTTGTAATGTATATGTAAAAATCGTGTACTTTCATTCAGTGTATATAGGGACATCGGAAGCCAGAAAGTATAAACGAAATGTACATTTATCCTGTATGGGAAGAAAATCTCTGTGTATATAAGCCTCCATTTTTATGACAAATAAATAATATCACGGCTGAAGAAAGTCGGTTCACACAAAACTGTTCAAACTTGGAACTTGGAAAAAAACCCGATGGCAATGATATAGTTTGATTGATCACATGACTAAACTATATCAGTAGCTATCAGTCAACAAAGTAACGGGAAGAGTTCCCCGGGCCAAATAAATGGGCTACATGGTGAAAATCGTCGGGCGGTATATATCAAGATGAAGATGTCATTTCTCATTCCAATCTACACAACTCCTATATCTATGATACACATCGATGTAGAGCGAACGAAAACATGACAGCCGGTGTCCTGGATATGAACTTTACTCCGTGTCAAAAGATGGGAGAAGATAGTGGCTTCGCAGCTAAACCAGTGTCAGAGTGGCAACTGAATCTGAATGGTTACACTTGGTTTACAAATAACAATGCAAACCGGTAGCAATTAAAATATCGACCTGATAAATGTTACTGTAATGTGTAAGGCAAAGGATCGTGCTACTCTCGGTAGCTAAACCATCCCGTTCAAACTATCGCGCTAAGTACCTGTTTCTCGCGGGTTTCTACACTCTATACGGCCTATATACTGTGATGCTAACCAAATACTAGCAAACCAAATAGACGTATGAAGTAAAAGAATCCATGAGATTCGCACCATCACGAGTCTCACCTTTTATGTGAGATATGTATATCATACCAAACTGCGTCTTTCTTCCTCTCGCTGATTGTATTTTGTTCCAAATTTACATTTCTCTCAAGCTGTACCCCATCAACTCCCACCGGCATACCAAACAGCTGTGAAAAGCCTCTACACATACGATATTCTTTAACACCTTCTGTACATGCCGACTCCTTTTTAGAGATATAGTTTTTGTCATCCAACGAGTTCGCTTAAACAATTGTTCATAACAGTGCTATATATAGAAATTCCATGCCGTTGAACGAAAATCGTCTGAATTGTATTTACTCTATACAGGATTACATCATTTTCTTTTTGCGTCGGATGAAAATTGGATAAATATTTTGTTTAGTTGCACATCCACTCTAAATATATATTCTGGACCGTTGTGTTTTGTGATCACATTTGAAATCGGAGCGAAATAGAAGCCTGAAGTTTTCGGTTGACTTTGATCGCCATGGCGTCACGTGGCGAGCGTATATTTGGTCAGCTCAATATGTCCATGCGATCACAAGCATACACACCCGAGTTGTACGAAATGGGGAATATTCTCAATTCGGTCTACCGGGCCTTTATTTTCTTATTGCATCACCTTAACAAACGTGCAGGCCTCCTCTGTGTGTTTTTATGGAAGCCTTAAACCAGCTGCAAATCGGTGCGGTCACGCACAGTGCATGCACTTGAGGACGGCACGGTTTGCTTCATGGCCAGACTCCCCCGCACTGACGACCTGTCACGCGTCACACTACGATAATACACGCCCTCGTAAGCCGTCATGCAATCAATAAAGGTCTGTCAGCAACCTGCGCATGGTCGTGGGTTTCCCCCGGTCTGTGCCCGGTTTCCACCCATCATAATGCTGGCCGCCGTCGTATAAGTGAAATATCCTTGAGTACGGCGTAAAACATCAATCAAATAAATAAATAAATAACGAATATCTGTAAAGTTATTTCATACTGTATGGCTGTGGATTCAGTATATTGACTTATCTCACATGCAGGTTTAATTAATGTATAAAATATGCCGTTTAGTTTCCATGTTGATGAAAGTTATACATGTATTTGCGAATTCACATTTACAGAGCATTTCTGCTTTCCAGCCCCTAAAATTCACTATTCAATGTAAATCAAAAATCTTTCAACACCACATAAAAAACATATGGATTAACACACTTTCTTGCGTCGAAAAGTTGGTGTTGCGCTTGAGACATTTTTGCATACGGACAGCCCTGTTCTCCTCTGTGTATATAGACTGCTTCCAACACCTAATTATTCCAAAACTATCCACTTTCGTAAATAGTTCATAATGCAAATTGCACCCACCTGTCTACGCCAGCTGATTTCCTTAAGGCCTATGTCATAACTGCGGCATTAACAATAAGGAAAACGCCTATGCAGACGGGATGTGTTAACAAATACCTGTGCACGATCACCTGCGTGTGTACTCGGCTGTAAACGTAATACGTATAATGTATTAAATATGCCATATATATACATATATATATATATATATATATATACACACACACACACATTCATTCGCTTTAATTCGAATTATCAGTTTCCTAGAGAGACTCATTATGATTCTGTCAGTTACGTAATCTCGTCTCGGAAATTGGACTCGTAAAGGCGGTGTTAACTTACGAGGTTAACTTGACATGGCAAAGGCACGAGGGCATATACGAAAGTGTCTGCAGTGTGGTACACACGCAGTCTATCACCCACATGCTGCATGGTCATATTAGTTCTCGATTTCATTGCTTAGGAATAAGAAATTACACCTCAGTAATATATTCACGGTATGTAAGCTGACCTGTGATGTGTTTTGTTGAAGAATTCCATTCCCCCGCCTGGCCGTTCACGAAACCAATAAGCTGACACAGAGGTATTCGTGTTTCTGTTTAATACAAAATTAGTCAAAAATAGCCTGCACATGTTACCCCTGTATGGGAGTGTGTGTGTGGCTGCATTCTTGATCTAATTGCAGCACTGAATGCATAAATCACCATTATTGCTAATGATACCGTGCAATAACTGTACTGATTCGGTAGCTCTCATTTATCTTGATAAACACCTTGGACTTTATATATATTACAACATCGTATCAGGACCCCAACCTACAACTGAGTGGTTAGTGAGTTGTGTAAGTTGTATACAACTATAGTACCGGTATAGTATTACATACAAATGACTGACTACAGTTTACATAAAACTGAAACGAGAGTTTACATAAAACTAATCCGACTGTCGATGAAAGTAGCTAAAGAAAGTCACGCTTGCGAGCGTAAATCTCTCCGGCGACACCCTAGGCGAGTCAGGACTTAAAACTGGTAGGCCAACCATGATCTAAGGTGTGATACACTGTGGTCTCCGGTGAGAATTATCCGGTTAAAGAAGCCTGGAAAGCATTTAGGAGCAATTGGTGAAACGATTAAACGTAGTTTAGCAGCTTCGGTAAGAGACACGTGGCGGTGCACGCTACATATCGCCAACCTGAAACGTGTTTCTGTAAGCTGTTGGGGTACTGTACGCAGTGCAGTGCTGTGACGTTTTTTTTTTTTTTTTTTTTTGTCATATCACGGCTGTGTCGTCTTTGTAGCCATTAGTTGCTCCCGATATAAGCATATGCTTATAAATATCCGGCCCAGTGTTTTGAAGTGATTGGAATTTTAAATTATTTGAAATCTTCCCATGTGAAATAGTACCAGCGACACGATATGAGACAAGCATTTGGCAGACGTATTAAAAGCATTACAACCCGGGTGACACGGGCGAGATTAATTTTACATCACCTGAGGTAATTGACATTATTTCTCGCCTAATTGCCAGGCGTGGTTAAGGTGGTATCCTTCTATTCCCTCCTGAGGTGTACAACTATGGCCTCTTCAGTAGTGGCATGGATAGCTTACCAATCCCATTAGTGCCATGCTTTCCATTTTAATTTTAACGGGCAATTAAAACTGACACGTACATTAAAATTGAGCGCCTATCCAAACACGCTATTTACCTTCTCTACTTTTGTGGCGTAAGCCGATTAATTATTTATGAACTGGCCTATTAAAAGGCTGATGATATAGATTTTAAAACAAGTATGAATTCAATTAGGTTCAAAGATTTTAGGCTACTGCAGAATATTCATAAATACACATGGGCCAATCTATAAAAGTCATAAGATAAAGGAATACAAAATGCGTTCTTAAATATGCATATTCTATACAACAGACTAGTTTCTACATGATTTAAATTATTTAATGAACTTGATTAATCTATTGAGTGAAGAAGTTTAAGAGTAACTTCTTCAAAACAGCCTAGGATGGGGTATATGTGATTTGTGTACTATCTCATAGGCGTATTTTGGGTATACAGTTTGTTTTCTGTTTTCACATTCAAAATAATAAAATCTCGATAAGAATGGAACGCCACTTAAGTTCCATTCTTCCTGGAAGGCGTCAAAGTGATACTTAATACGTATCTTCATCATGTCTCGAAGCAAACTGTTGCGCTCTAGGTGTATTGGAGTATACAATTTAGCAGTGGTGTGTTCACACGTTTGATTTAAATATTTACTAACCTTAGCAGTGTCATTTGTAGAGTCGTCTGATAGGTTCTCGAGGGGTGACTGGAAGGATATCTTGGCTTGCGTCACCATCACTTGGTGTTTCTCTCTCAGTGTCTGCAACTCTCTCAATCCAGCCAAGCTGGCCTCCAATCTCGACTTAAGACGGTCCGGTTTCTTGAACGAAGGCACCCGAACATTTCCAGGTAATTCGGCCAAAGACCGTTTCCGAAATGTCGGCCGGTGTTGTTGTCCCATAGTGATGTTGTCTTTAGGGTTGTATCTTGAAGCGAAACTTTCCACAGAGGAATTCTCAATGACTGCCTGCATGGTGAAACAGGCGCAGACTCATTCTATACGTGTATGTCTTATATCTTCTTTCCATACGCCTACAGCCCAAACTGATCTATATACGTAGGCTTATGTAACGTCTAAGCCAAAAATCCGGTCGGAAATCGGTAGATTGGGCTCATTACACACTTTGTCTTGCCCAAGAGTCGTTGTCTTTACCCGCTGAAGGCTGCCAAAGTACACTGTCCGTCTGAAATCCCCATCCCCTCAGTAATGATTTCAACTGTCGTCTGCTCCTCTCAAATTTTAGCCTCGCGCGTCCATGACCCAGGCTAAGTTAAGGTTAAGAAACACTTCCTCTCCGTCACACGAAAAAGCCTGTTAAAGACCTTTGATTTTTTTTCTTTCTCACAGGTAAATTGGAGGTTAAGTTAATATTCAAGAGCACGAGGCTTTGATCAATTTCGGCCAGGTCAACAAATCAGAATGAATTCGTACAGATCGATAAACGATCATATGAATCAGTCCAGTCACCTCTCAAGCGTCTCGTAGAAAGATAAAAAAAAAAAACAAAAAAAAAACAAGAGAACACGATCAGTTCCTACCTGGCGAAGGCAAACAAGCCGAGTCAACTTGAGACATTCGAAAAAAAAAATGTTCCGTATGTTTTCCTTTATACTGACAGCCAACGGAAAAACTTGTATGTTTTTTTCTTGAAGTTTCTCCCCTGTGTGTAATAGAGTTTGACAACATGGAAAACTGGCTTCGGTAATGCTGTAAGAACACCTAGTTGTAGACTGGTACACCGTCCTATCTAGAGATCAGTGGATGAAGAAACTCCAGTATATATAGACACAACAAAGACAGTGTCAGGTACGCTTGGGTATAGACTTCAGACACACTGACAATCTAAACAGGTTACTACAATAACCACAGCGAGTTCACTGACGTCCACCCCTCACGACTGCTGGCTAAGGTATGGTATGTATGACTGAGCGACCCTCTATTTACCCGCTGATCCCGTGACCGCGTGAAGCGGATTGCAGTATATGTGGCTCTTACAAGTTGAGTCGGTAGGGGGGCGGGAGTGATTGCACTGTACACCGCCCTCCATACACCTTTTATCAAAGCTCAATTAAGCGTGCAGCCGCTGGGGGCCCGATCAGCGGGGTTATGGGTTTGGAGGGAAACCCATGCAACTAAAGTTTTTTGGATGATACGATTACTTGGCCTGGTTTTCTAACTCACACGACAAACTGTAAAAAGTCATATAACCTGTTCTGTGGGCAGTTTGTAATTTGCACGATTACCTGTGAGCTTAATTAAACACGATATACACTGGGGCACAGGCGGGATTATTTCCATTAGCGACCTGATTGACTTTCCTTGATTAGTTTTCTTTGAAGTAATTCATGACCAATTTCAATTTGCTGTTTTAATCTAGAAATAAAACGCCTGTAGCAGATATACCCCAAATTCTGTCACTGTATGGGGGATTTCAAAATAGAACGTTTCAGTAAAAACTGCCATGAGCCTGCACTTTATGTTTTTTACGTATTTGTGCAACACACTTTGACCTGATTTCACGTAGTTACGTCTTTGTGTTTACTTCAAAAAGCCTGATGTGATAACCGGGTTCACTCGGGATTCCAACTCCACGCGTGTTGGGTCGGTGATGTGTCCAGGCCGGCCTGCCAGGCCCCCTCGTCTGACAGCCCCAGGCGATTTACCTGTGACGAGAGGCTACGGCTTCTTGGGATGCCCACTTCATACCTACTTCATCATATTAGACCCTTATGACATGGCCTGACGTCTGACAACTTTGAACGACTAGTGGTAGCTCTTGACATTGACGCAGATAAAACCTGTTTTTAGCAGTTGACGGACATAAATGCTGATCTCCACTCTGTTCAATGTCATACTCTAAAAGACTGTGACATTTCGTGTGTGTGGTTAGTGAGCAAATTTATAGACACTTACATATCTGATCGTATGTTTGAACAATTAAATTGTTAATGCTGACACGAGTGTTAAATAACCATACACATTACATTCAGACGACGCTTTTATGAACAGTTGCAGTCAAAGCGTGACTGAGATATCCATATTTGTAATCGACCTTAAAATTATTCACAGACCGCGAGTTTGAAATTGAATACACTTATTTCGAATATCGACTGTCTTCCCTATATATTTGAAAACTGGTGACGTTTTTTTTTTTCTTAAATATTACCAGCTTTATTTACTATTTATATGTATGGTTACCTTGTGTCCCATTGATTAGCTAAAGCCTTTCGCTTTTCGGAGTTACACTGCTCTTGTAAGTTGTATTGTTACATATGAGGCCCACAGTATTCCTTTGGGAACTGGTGTTTTAAGTTGCTTTGGAAATGAGCATTGGAATAATGCACGTACAGGACGCCCTCTCATATGGTTTATTGGTGGCATTCTGGTTGGCTATGTAATTATATGAACAGTTGCAATGAAAGCGTAACTTAGATACCTGTTTTTAGTAAGCCCAACTCATAGCACACGATTTAGATACCGATTAAATGTATACGCCTAAAACATTACTTGCGCCTTTCTGACATTGGAAACCCAAAACGTATATATCAGTGTGTATAACGTATACAGGTATGGGTTTACATCGAACCATTATCCCAAAGAATCATGTTCAATTGTCTATTGTTTAAGTTTGACAATGAGTTGACATATACAAGCGCACCTGTCTGACGTATCGATATATAACCAATCATCCAGGGTCGTTAATAGTTGCTGATCAACTGAATAATCAAGTCAAGCGACTTGCATTTAGCCTTTTGGTTAATAATTATGATCATTGTTGATTTATTGATGTTTGATTGATTTACTTGCCTCTGTACATTGCTAATTATTGCATCGCCAAACACTGGAAACACATTAGATTCTATTGTACCGTGTATCCTAAATACTGTCATAATAAAGTGGAAGTTGTAGGTGATTGAAATATAGTAGAAAATCACAAAACCCCTGCATACATGTACGTACAAAAACTGTTCACTAACAAGCACAGATCGTGTTTATCGTTGTAGAATTTGGAATCGTATAGCTGGTTTAGGGATTATAATGCATTACTGCATTCGGTTCACCGCGGAATGACAAATCAAAACGAACACGCATGTTTTCGACAACTTCGCAAGTGAAACAACTTAATTTTGGGGGTGGGGGTGGGGGTGGGTGGGGGGTGGTGGGATAGGCATTGCGATTATTGATCTGGTACCTCCATTTTGGTTGACGGCTGTCTGTTTTGAGCCCAATAGATTCAAGTATGGCAAAAAATATAGGGCAGCAGCTCGCTTCCCACAACTCCTCAGCCTCACCCCTTTATTGTGTAACTACATTTTATGACGAGCTTCGAATAACCCTCACTGCATGATGACATGATGAAAAATGACGTTTTGTATTAGCACAGCAATCACTACACTGCTTTATGGGTTTTAGCCAAAATAAATCTTTACGGCGAGAAATGCCTACGTAAGTATGTATATATGATAAATATAGACTTCGATAGACTAGATCGATGATTGTCATTGAGCTAACACGATGACACGGTCAACTGATATCACATCTTTATCCACAGCGGATATTTTGTCGGTAGGCTGTGCTTTGAATAATAAATACGCGACATTATCATATTAATACAGAAATTTCTCCTTTTGTCGTTAAAGAAAATACATTATACACGTCATATTAACGTTGACTTATCAGTGTAGATGATCGCCAGCGATCCCTCAAAGTAAGCAAGAACAAAGTAAGCAAGAAGAAAAATTTGTTTTAAATTTCACGGGTACCGACTTCATGATATAGTTGTCTATTAAATTTAGCACCTCTGAATTATAGATATAGCAGATAGACTTTGATGGTGTCCCGGATAAGATGCTCTGATTCTGCTCAGAAGTATAGGGTTAATAACGCTATAACTCCACAGAACGCCCAGACCCTACAAATCGACATCACAACCGCAGGGTGTGAAATTAAGAGTTAGTTTGTATTTCAGTCTGTAAAACTTCAATTAACTTATGTTGATAGCATCGGCCTTTCATTTACAACCCATTACAAACCATTCCATATTACACGTTATCGTTAAGCAAATCAGCACCTTATGGTAGTGCTTTCGGACGCCTAACAATTTCCAGCTGTCTCCGCAAAAATTTGCTAGCTCACCACATCACACGCCGTTATCTTTTAAAATGGCAGGAACAAACAAACCATACATAATTACTGTATATACTTGTGACAACAGACCTGATAAGCTGTACGAAGATAACAAAATGAATACGAACCTGTGGGAATAAATGACTTTCCGGTGCAGATCGTCTTTCTTCGGCAATGCTGCATTATAGTTTCATTCTTACTCTGTGATGATAAAACGAATTGTTTTATCATCATGATGATAATTGTTTTATCATCAATACATAAAGATTAAATATTAGTATTTCATTTATAGAAAAAAGGTTAATGTCACATTGTTAACTACCGTACCATATTCGTTATAGGATGTGCATGTTATGATATTGGTTGTATTTACATTGAGGTTTCCTCCCACCATATTGCTGGCCGCCGTCGTATAAGTGAAATATTCTTGAGTACGGCGTAAAACACCAATCAAATAAATAAATAAATATTTACATTGATCTTTGACCCTTACTTTTGTCATATTATTTTGTACTTATCAACATCGTTATATTAAAAACATAGTTATTCATATATAAGCAGATTACTTTCAGTGTTTTTTTTTCTTTTGTTACTTTTCTATATCGTCGTTGTACATGTGGTTTTTAATATGATCACCGATAGACAATGTTGGTCTTCACTGAATCATCCAAGCAACGATGTATCCAATAAAGACAGGAATAAAACCTGACGCATGTTAGTATATTGGTATACGCATATAGGTGTCGAATGAATAAGTATAGAGTTTAACTTCAAATATGGGTGCAAAACTAACAATCAGCATTGTGAACAGTTAACAGGCAAATTCTTTATTAATTACTGACATTTAAACATTATAGTGTTTAAATTTCCATATAGCATCAAAAGAAAGGCATAAAAATACACATTTATTAATCCCATATATTGTTCTTTTATTCACAGTTATACGGCGTAAGTATTTCTCACCGCATAAACGAACTCACCTGTGCATGCATTAAAGAATTTCAGGAAGATCTTAAGGCGATTAGGTGCGACAGTTTATCTGTACTGACCCATCATGATCACTTTATGGATGGGTGTAGGCGGTCAGATGAAAGTGTTGGCAGCTTAAGGAAGGGTCACCCAGCGGACTGTCGTCTCTACCTGATCATATATATATGCACGCTTTAACATTTGCCCCCCTATACAGGGATACAAATTACAGACTTGCGAATTCCACATTGTATGCATTACTTATGGTCATGGTTCTCCGCAATGACCTCCCACACGAATGTATGAATTAGATGGCCAGTCTGGAGACTAGGTCGTTTATATTTAGCCATTGAACTAAACTTTGCGTTTATACAGTGTGTATACTCTATACAACTTTTTTCATTCAACACAAGGTATACTTAAAATCTCTTAAATGATTTATATTTAAAGCGTGGCCCAGATTCCAGGTCTTTTGTATGAGTCCTTGGTGGCCTGAAACTGATAAAATATTAATATGGACACGATGTGTCAAAATTCATAGCGGTCAATGACCCTTTTGGACATACAAATATTACACCTCACGTCCCGCAAAAAAAATTCATTCTTAACAATTTCAAAATCTCGATAAACCCACCTGGAAAATATGAACACTAGTATTGCCCGTAATAACATTTGTATAGTTCTTCATAGGCCTACCGTAAGTCTGAAGGTCTGCCAGGAATCTACGGTTGGTCGTGAGTTTCCCCCGTGCTCTGCCCGATTTCCTCCCACCATAATGCTGGCCGCCGTCGTATAAGTGAAATATTCTTGAGTAAAGCGTAAAACAGCAATCAAATAAACAAATAAATAAATCATCGGCCTACTTTTCGCTTGCGTTCCAAATTCTGGTTCTTGACACGTTTTTCGAGTTTCTGTAATACTATGGTTCTTTCTAGTGTGTAATATATTTGTGTGTTTATTCACACTTTTCCCCGTTGTCTGCAATATCTTGTCTTCAGACTTCTTTCAGCTGTCTGCAATACATTTAGGTGTACTTTTCCCCAGTTTTTTTTATCCCCATTTTTAAAATATATCTGTAATATCTTGTGTCTGCAAGGCATTTATTAAAATATGTGGCTCTTAATAGATGTGACCTTTAAAGAGGAAGTTGTGACTTCCTCTCTTGGCGTTCAGCATGAAGGGGATATTGCAACAACTGGTTGACCTGTATCAGTATAATGGCTCGGTCAGGGCAACTTACTTGCCTTCGGTAAGGCGTCTCAGTGAAGCAGCACTAGATAAAATAGCGGTGGAAATCCCTCCTGCAACAAGGAGGCATGTTACATGCACTCTATGGATTCCTTCGTCGTCATATGACTGAAAAATTGCTAAGTACGACGTTAAACGACGAGAATGTCTTTTTGTTTCCCATTCATGCTTCCTTCTGGTGCATAACCGTACACCTATCCCGTTTATCTTAAAGGGGTTTATGTTGAATTCTTGCTTGCAAACGTGTACAGACCGTTCTTTTAACCAAAAACACATTTACTCGTCTTTAAAAAAAAACACAGCTTCAAAACATAAGGTAAACATCTTTATTTTTTTAAATCAGAGTCTATGTATATATGAATGGCTCTTGGCTTTGTCACATCTATCAATCAAAGAAAAAATAAACAATTCTGTTTCCATTCCGGTGATGTTTTTTGAAGTAACAGTAGTCCTGTTGTTACCTTTCAATGTATATATATATATATATATATATATATATATATATATATATATATATATATATATATATATATATATATATATATATATATATATAGAACTCGCAAAGGCAGGTCTCAGTGATGGCTCTCCATTAATGTGTTGTGTTTGTAAATACCATTACACCCACAATAACATTACATAATGTCAGCATAGTAAACAGTACTAATCCCATCCCTCTGTTTGGACTATGGATGTGTCCGTTAAAACACATGCCTTAAGGGGATATACCTGTCTAGTCCCGGTCTATATACAGAAGCTATAAAGCTTTAATCCCACAGACGGTAACTTCAAAGCGACTGCGAACAGATGTGATGTTTAAGGTTCTAAAAGTCAGGGTCCTGTGGAGTTTTTGACCTATGTCCGATTTCGATCTATATTAAAATTTCACAATTTCTCAAATCTCACCTATGGCTACCTGCACCATCAGGTATAATCAGCGCGTTAATCCGGAAGGCAGATTATACCCATGCTGTTACCTGATGATCGGGTGGTCAGTTGCAATCAGTGTTCCGATTACCCCCGACAGGTGTGATAGATGTTACAGGTTGGTACAAGACTTTACACACCTACATCTGCAGCTCAAAATCCACAGGTACATTACCCTTTGTCTTTTAACTTGACACCTGCGTTTCCTTCGATGAGATTTCTGGGAACCATGTTTGTCTCCTTTGTTTGGCAAGGTATGGACTCTTTAGCCAAATTTCAATGAAAGAGTTAATATCTGGGAAAAGATTTCTTTCGACAACCCAATTATTTGTAACATTTTAAATCTATAGTTCACAAGCTATCAATGTATATATAGAGTTATATTATCACTATCACCAATAATAATAAGAAGAAACGGCGAAATATGCAAAACTTTTGCGTGGAACAAGCTGGTTTTCAAAATTTATCTGATGGGTAATCAAATGTATCTGCACACAATATTTTCATCACAATCATACGATATCTAGAAGCAATTATTACAATCAGAGACCAATCAGAGTATGTGTATACGTATGTACGCTTGGGGTTTAACGTCGTACTTAACATTTGTCATATGACAAGGAGTCTTTTGGTGTGTGTGTATATATACTGTGTGTTGTTGTGGCAGGGCGAGCCCATGCCTTCAAGTGCTCTATCCATTAGGCCACCGAAGTGGTCCCAATCTGAGTAAAGGAAATCGTTAAATATGTGCAAATTTAGGCGCCGATAATCCTGCACACAAACATTCTGACCCAAATTGATATACGCTTTAGCTTTTCGCGAATGCGTGAGATAAACATTTTTTTTGTCATTCTGTGATATCTTTATTTTTGAATCAGTCCAAGAGAGGTTTTTATCTAAATTCTTCGCTAAATTGTTTCCGTCAAGATAAACAAAGCTAGCTTTCAAACCTTATGTTCGGAGTTGGAGTTTGCTCAGTGTAAGCGAATGAAAGCAAATAACAGGCCAATATGTAAGTCAGTAAAAAGTTGAACGATGCGGATTGTTGAATTTTCATATATTTCCTTTCGATGATTTGCTAAATTGAGGTGGGCAATTACGATTAATACCACCCCACCCCACCCCACACACCTACGGCGTGAGAAAGTCCGCCGGTTCACCTACATAGTTGGGGGGCGGGGTGGAGGGTGGGAATCCTTTTGGGGCCTGCAACCTTTAACGGTACCTGAGATACATACAACATTGTATCCCAGTTGGTACATTGACCACCCACCGCTCTTTTGTTTTTATTTTGCACCCTCCCTTCCCCGAAGACGCTTGCGTGTGTCTTCATGGTTCATTTCAGTGTGTAAACATTATTTATACATGCATAATATGTCGTAAGGAAAGAAACCGGATCTACATCAACAACCTTGTAATGCATGACTGTGTATGATTTGGTACAAACGCATCACTACTGCCGTTAATAGAATGCCACACCATGCATTGTATTTCTTCTATATATGCAGAAAACCATTTTTTTTTGTAGTTTTGTTCGTCACAAACTGGTTTGCTCCCCCCACCCACAAATAAGGACATGGGTGCCCTTACAATTCAACTGACAAACATTTAATGTGCGAATATTTCTGAATAAAATCGCAAAGCTTTTACATCATTTCTGAAGTTGTAATCTGTAAGTGCATGTCTATCATACAAAATAGGCCTACTCCAGGTTGACAACGCACACTGTCCAGCCTTGCTTATAAATCCATGCATCCATAGCTTAAAGTTTATCGTGAAGTCATAAATTCACTCCCGCCTGGTTTGTTTGGCAATATATTTGCTTGTCAAGTACCTCTGTACCCACTATAGGAAATTTATGAGACTTCAGGTCACTGTGCCCTAGATAGAATAGGGTATAAGTAAACAGCCGGAGCTTCAAAGCACAGCCGATCTTATCTGTTTATTGGTGTTTGAGAGAAATCTTTAAAGATTAACCCGTGCTGTAAACATTCTGCGAATAAAATAAACGAAACCGCATAAAGCGTCTCCAAGTAGGGCCTATATATATTATAGAAAGCCGTGTATGGCTATACTTCATCTTTAATACCTCATAAAATATATTTTAAAGAAATTCTTTAGTTATGACGGAATCGAATCAATGCTTACGCCTTCTTTGACGGTGTTTACCTTTGCTTATCTACAAACCTCAATGTTCTGGAGACGTGCTATTTATAGCCAAGCAAGTGAGAAAAACATACGGCGGTTCGCGTTCAGTACGCTCTGCTGACCAGGACAAAAAATAAAAAATGCGCGCAAGACTCTAGACTTCAATATATAATGCGGATTTCGTTCGTGCAATTACAAGGAACAGCGGCTTGTAAAGCATGTGCGCCAGACGCTGAAATCTAAAAAATAAAGCCCTAAAAAGAAACCGAGACACGAACGGTGACTCTATGGGCATCAAATGATCTGTATGAACTTTAAAAAATTCTGAGTGGGTCCTAACCGACCAAATGTTCTACATAATATGCATAAACTATGTGGTTTGTTTTGTTCTTTAATTAGTGGTTTACGCAGTGCTCAAGAATGCATCCACAAACTGTAGGTTAATGTATGCATGTATATGTTTGAGTTTTACGTCGTATACTTAACTATCGTCAGCCTTGTGACGCCGAGGAGCTACTATGTGTGTGTACATAGGGCCTATACTGTGTCTTCTTGTGGAGTCCATGTCCCCAGCGTGCTGCCACCACTGAAGGAGTCACTATGTGTGTGTACATAGGGCCTATACTGTGTCTTCTTGTGGAGTCCATGTCCCCAATGTGCTGCCGCCACTGAAGCATCATGCCAATGACACCCGGGCCCGGTGTCACAATTTAGAGCCTTGTTCTAACCTCTCAGTGCTAAACTTCAAGCAACAAGTGCCATTTTGAAAGTCTTTGATATGATCCGACCCGGGTTTGATCCCATGCCGGTCTCCGCGACTTCGAGGCAAACGCTCTAAACACTAGGCCACTGAATAGGCCTGTAGATTAATACGTTCATGCAGTTTCCCCACCATAAGCCTAAAGTTCTTCGTATATAAGCGAAATAGTCATGAGAACCTAGTCAAACACCAGTCTAATAAATAAATAAAAAAATAGTCACAATGAAACACGTACACGGTATCCTACCATAGCGGCGACCACTGCCCTGGTTGAGAAAGAGACCCTAATACTGTAATCTTGTGTTCCCATAATGTAAGAAATCTCCGCTGAAGAATTATTAATTCAGTTCTACGTAATTTCAAATTCCAGTGGCATATTCCTGCATGTACTTCTAGTGCATACTGAACCGAAATTTATTTTGAATTTGTGGCCTATGCAAATTAACAAATACATCATTAGTCGGGACCGAAAAAGTTCCTGCCATAAAAAACACACGTGGAAAATAGCATCAGTTTATTTGATTTGATTGTTTTTTTAACTCCATGTCAAGAGATTTCACTCAGTTATAAGATGTCGGGCAGATTTATGGATGAAGGAAGCCGGAGTGCTCGCGAAGTAAACCACCGACCTTGGACGAGTACCGACGAACTTTTTGAAGTGGGACGTACACAGAAAACAGTGCGTCAAAATGGCGGGACACAAGTGGTATTCAATGAACGTTCGACAGGGCAAACGGACACACGGGTGTTGTAGACAGGTTGTTGTCACCGTGAAAGGCCACAAGAATATTTGCGAGCGGGTGAATCTGCAAATTCTCTGTCCATGGCCGGGCTGGAAACAGCACCTCGCTTGTCCTAGCCATGGAGAGACAAGCGTTTTGGGGGCCTCCGTGGCTCAGATGGTTAGCGTGCTAGCGCAGCATAATGACCCAGGAATCTCTCACCAATGCGGTCGCTGTAAGTTCAAGTCCAGGTCATGTTGGCTTCCTCTCCGGTCGTACATGGGAAGGTCTGACAGCAACCTGCGGATGGTCGTGGGTTTCCCCCGGGCTCTGCCCAGTTTCCACCCACCATAATGCTGGCCGCCGTCGTATAAGTGAAATATTCTTGAGTACGGCGTAAAACACCAATGACATAAAAAAATAAAACGAGCGTTTTATCCAATCTGCTCAGTTTGGCTACCCTGTAAATGCCATCGAGACTGTCACCAGACCAAGCACCTTAGAAATGTACCTCTATCATACCAGAAACTAGACAGTGCTTGCAATGAAAACTCGCGGCCTTCCAAGCGGAGACAGTATTTTAGTAGTATATATAGCAAATGATCAAAATGAAAACATTTTTGGCAGTAAGTGAATTAACACAAAAAATATTCACAATAACGGGTCGAAATATCAGACATCTAAGACGAATCCAAACATACAGCTTTCCATCCATCGGGCAAAATACAAATAATACACTAAACAAGACAACACAGCTAGGAAAGATTCTAAAATCTATTGGCACGTTTTATTTATTAAATACATGTACATACAATCTGGCTCATTAATCTACTTATTACAAATCAATATTTTTCATTAATGCATCCATCTAAAGAAAAAAATCAACCACGGCAGTTCAGATTCAATATAATGAATAATATACAGGTGTAGCAAAATACACAGAATATTTGGTATATATATATATATGGTAAAAAGTAAGTTCTGTATTGAGATACCGAGCATTGTGTTTACCTATATTGTGCATTTTGGCAGTTTCAGTGGATCGTATGAGGTCCTTGTTCCTACATGAAGTTGTATTCACGAAAGGGCGGTATGTAAACAACAGAACACAAACAAGTCTTATATTTTTTGTCATTTAATACAGCTTGGTTCAAATTGACTTAACCTCTGAAAAAACTACCATCCAAACATGGGCTTTCTTCTTTTTTTTTTTGGCCTACTAACACCTTACAAATGAAAAAAAAATGTAACGATGAAATGGTTTTAATAATGAAAGTTATTGAATCAAGATCTTTTTAGCTGCGATGGGTATCTCTATGGTTTGACAGCGTTACAGGGGGATTCTGTCCAGATTAATTTGTGCCTGCATATCGGCAATTTGTTTCGTTGACTTAAATATGATTTTCGCATGCTGCCAATATAACATTTATTATTTATTAACCTTACATATGTGCATGGTCATGTTGCAGGCAGTTGTATTCAATCTACGCGAGAGAATCCTAGTATATCAAATAGGAGTTTTGTTCTAATTTACGATGTAACGGCAATACGGATTCCTTTCCGCCTCTCTACAATTTGAAGACAACGATAAACCTTTCCTGCCAAGAGGCATTCGAGCGAAAGCTGCACAGGTAGTTAACTGTTCATTCCTTCTTTCCTGGGACAATTTTAGTGCAAAGTGGTAATGTATTACGGGAAAACAATGGTCAACCCAGCTTGGACCCCTTTCCGCGGGAAAAGATATCCCACAGATACAGATCTAGAAATACTAGCTCGAACAGGATCTAAACCGTCACATGGACCTAACCATGCAGAAATGCGAGCATTTGGGGGCATTTTCCTCCTACACCAAAATAAGTGAGTAACGAAGCCCATAGATTCTCAGATGTAATTTACGTCTCTCAAAATCTGGAAGCTAAAGTACCAACAGGGTGTATTTTTTTTTTGCAAAAACAGTCTATAAGGCAAGCCATCATGAAGGTAGCCTAGGGGAAATATGGAAG
Organism: Liolophura sinensis; assembly: GCF_032854445.1. Classification (NCBI taxonomy): domain Eukaryota; kingdom Metazoa; phylum Mollusca; class Polyplacophora; order Chitonida; family Chitonidae; genus Liolophura; species Liolophura sinensis. Next base: position 27,020,050 of record NC_088301.1, on the reverse strand, counting down.
GGATCAAGGGCAAATTGGAGCATACCAAGAGCAAATTGGAGCCAGTTTTGCAATGTGTTTTGCTTTGTCAAACAATTTGTTTTCGGTAGAAGTTTACGTAATGCTTGTTACATCACTACCTGTAATTTGGTCAAGAAAAATCCAAACAAATAGCCCTATGTCTGGATCAATTAAGTGACCTCTTTGTGTTCTGTCGGCTTTGATCGGCATAGATAAGCAAAAAAGAACATCGTGCCACCTGATCGTTTACCGTTGACAACTTGTACAGGCCTGTTTTAAATAAGGCTCTCGTAATACATCTTGATCACATTACTAATTCCACAAGACGCTACACTAGTGACAGGTGATGGCTTATTGAAAGCCTTGAAGTGGACAATGGGATCACAGTGTCAGGTGTACAGAAGTCACATGTCCAGTTCTTATTTTTTTATTTCATTGCCTCGGAAACATCATGAGACGGTCACGCATCAAAAGCGATGAGTTGATAGCAATGGTGTATGTGCCCTCGAGGCGCCGGTGTGCACAGCTAGCATCGGTCACCTTCCCCCTTTCATCTCCTCACATCCTGGGGACGTAATGCCCATTATTAAAGATTACTGAAATCTATTCTGCCATTTCAAATGGATCGCAGTATATAGCGACTTCGGCGGAAGAGCTCAGTGCGCGGAGAATCCAGATGGATCATTAATTCAAACTGCTTGTCACTTCAAAGTACACATTACGCAACGGGTGCGGGAAGGTAATATCTCCAAACAAACAACAGTGATCCCCTTATTGGACACTGAAGTGGGTATTACCTGTCCGGCCCCGACTGCAAAATTAATTTGGGATCAAAGAAAATCACGGGAGAGGAGGAGGTTCCATTTAGGCTGTCCACTTAAGCTGCGTGCGTTTGACTGGGAGCGAGTGCAAGATTAGGGCTGCAAGCCTGTGCCAGTCTGCAAATATATGGTGGAATTTCTGAACTGACAATCGCTGTGAATTTGAAGAGCCTTCTTCTAAAACATGATCTTTGAATAGGAGATTTTCCTGATTTAGTCACTAAGAAGGCACGCACACCCAATTACAAAGTCATACTTTAACTTATACGTTTTGCCCTTTTTCAAAGAAACTTTTCCTAGAGGCTAAAATACAAACAAATGCACATCATGTGCACATGTAAGATGGGTTCGTGTGCTATTCATCTCAGGCAAATATAAATAAAAACCACCAGGTTTTTGTTGTAGGTACAAGAAAGGCCAGACTATGGTACCAGGTACATTTAGAGATATCAAGAGGCTCTGACTTTGTTCACATCTAGCATGTGTATGTCAAGAATTCCAGGGGTTGAACAAGTACTTACGATTACACATAAATACTTATTAGGAGCGGACTCCAAATTGAGTCCGAATCGTTTAATGCTGGATACATTTAAAATATTTAACATTCCTGATGAGTGAATGGAGAAGCTCCAAACGTTTCTGATGACCTTTTTTTTCTCTCTTCTTCCTTTGTAGGTAAGTGACAATGACAGGGATCAGTGGCTTATTGGATTCTTGTTGCACTTAGCAGGAACCCATACGCAACGCGTTGCTATTGTTACCTAAAGCAAACGTTTGCGTAAACATAACTATGCACAATGCACAGATGCATGATCAAGCTAGTAGAGCCATTTAAAGTATGGCATGAGAAAAGTCACGTAAGGCACAGAATTTAAACATGTCATATACATAACATTTATGAAGGTCTATTTGGCTTTAAAAGATAAACAGGTGGAAACAGAGATAAAATTATGGCAAAAAGACTCACTACGCGTAAACAGCACCTTAAAGAAACAAAGGTGGTCAAACATGTTATTTATTTTTATACATACTTCATATAAGAAGTACACATAATATGTAAATTATACAGTTATCCACAACACTAAAGGTATTAGCACCATAAAGATTAAAACAGGTAAGTTCAAGAGATTGTCTTAAACAAACCACGAGTGTCATGTCACGTAAAGAGGTTTCATGTCTAAATACATGCATATATACAACACTAAAATATGACATATACAGGTAAAACAGAAGGATAATATCATAGAAGTAAATTTGAGATAGATACAAAATGTGAGATAGACAGAAAATGTGAGATAGATACAAAAGTAATACTATAAAATGGACCTGAGACAAGCTGTGGTATTTCACAGGGCAGTTTACAGGGATATAAGAAAGTAAGAAAGTTGACACTACCGTAAAACTGGTAATACCCATTGTGGGGAAGAATATATAAGTACGGGCTGCACACACTCATAAAAATAATGTTAGAAAATACTTTACCAGCATCAAGGCAAACCATAGTCTGTCACGTCACGCTTAGTTCTATAGCCAAGAAATTCTTACCTCTGAGCTTTCTTACAAGATTGAAAAGTTATTTCGACTGTGACACCAGTCCCTAAAAAGCGACTGGACACTGGTATTATGCATGTATAACACGATCATGTCCAGAGAAGAGTAAGCTATGCATGTGGCTAACATTACGCAAAATTTCTGCAATGATCCCATTTTACTGTGATTCTGCACTATGACCCAGGAAGTGCTGATAAGATCAAAGTCTTGTTACCTGTCACATACCTATTACAACAGGAGACGTTAAAGCTGGGTGTCGCTCTTAAAAGGTGGCGTAGAAAACAAATTAAAATCCATCTTGTATGACTCGTAGCCTACACATGTGACCTTCACACCCATTAATGGCAGTACTGACTATCATCAATGGTGGTATCGCTTTAAGATTGGTTGAGATAAGTCCTACGATCAATATATATATATTTTTGATCTTGAACGGGTGGATTTATGGTGATTTTCATAAACACAAAGATCTGATATACTTGTGCCTTATATAGTACTGACAATTGGATTATGGGCCAAGGAAAATGGGCAATTAACATAAAACTACAACCAAGTTCAGAACACATCAAAGCACGTAGCACTACCAACTGTTTTCAGTTATAAGGACGATGTGCCAAGGACTATAAGTTACTTTGGTGGCATCCTTTATCTATTGTTCATACTATTATTATAATATAATGTATATTCTTAACTACCTAATTAATTAATTAATTAGATGAAATAATGTGAGGCATTACTGTATTTCACCTTGGCTTGACCTGTAGAAATGCACTTTCAGAAGCATGAGATCTTAAAATGATGCTTTTGACGTCAACACTTAACTCACACTTCAAAAAAAAAAATGTCACTTGGAAAATGCTTAACTTTTGGTCAAATACAGCATATAAAGCACTAACAAAACAAATGATTGCAAACTTGAAATATGTCTGACTTTAGGTGAAATACAGTATATAAAGCACTAACAAAACAAATGATTGCAAACTTGAAATATGTCTGACTTTAGGTGAAATACAGTATATAAAGCGCTACCAGAACAAATGATTGCAAACTTAAAATATGTTGGACTTTAGGTGAAATACAGTATATAAAGCGCTACCAGAAAAAATGATTGCAAACTTGAGAAATGTTTGACTTCAGGTGAAATACAGTATATAAAGCGCTACCAGAACAAATGATTGCAAACTTGAAAAATGTTTGACTTCAGGTGAAATACAGTATATAAAGCGCTACCAGAACAAATGATTGCAAACTTGAAAAATGTTTGACTTTAGGTGAAATACAGTATATAAAGCAAAACCAAAACAAAAGTTTGCAAACTTGAAAAATGTTTGACTTTAGGTGAAATACAGTATATAAAGCACCACTAAAACAAATGATTGCAAACTTGAAAAATGTTTGACTTCATGTGAAATACAGTATATAAAGTGCTACCGAAACAAGTGATTGCAAACATTTCATGCAGAGATCAATATGTTCAACAAGAGACACACAGCATGACTGCTCAGTCTTAACCCTTTAAAGCAAAACACAGAGAAAGGTCATGTGCTTGAACAGAACAGGTTCAACACATTCTCTTTAAATTTGGTGAAAAAATTGTGTTTCGTAATAAATTATGGGTTAGGGAGGAACCAGATTAGCAATTTTGCTGCAAATGATTGCTGCCTTCAATTCAAGGCACCATGGAACAACACTGAACTGACCTTATTTCATGATTTATCCCAATACTGTTTTATGTTGTAGTCAATAATATTACATCTTAACGACACGAGCCAGCATTATGGTAGGAGGAAACCTGGAAAAGAGCCCTATGGAACTCCACAACCATCTACAGGTTGCTGGTTGACCTTCTCACAAACTCACAGCAACCATATAGGTGAAAGATGTCTATATAAAGCCATATTCAAAACTTTCACTTTCACTTCCAGTTTTACAGGTGCAATAAACCAAAGTGATCAGTGTAAATCACTGACCTTTGGCAGGTTACAGGATATCTTTCCCGGGTGTGATATACATGTACATCATACTGGTTTCAAGTAAACTTCATGTAAGATTACATGAGACAGCTCCTTGGCATCAAGGCACTGAGGACAAGGGAAGTAGGGGAATCTTGAAAATTCCCTCCCCAATAAGTAACTCTACATGAGTAATTAACCCAAATAATCAGACTTCTTACACATGTATACTATATTCACAGTTCACATCAAGACTAGGATATGCAGGTCAATAAAATATATAAATGTACACAATAAATACACACTTTATAACAGTTTACAACATCAAACAATAGGTCTACACAGCTATTTCACATGGGGAACTTCTCAAATTGCCAGTCACTTTTATTCCCAGTCACTTAACTGGGTATTGTGGAATAAGATGTAAGGCGTAATTGGTGAAAATTCTGTCACCTATGTAGGAAGTATTGTATAAGCATTGCAGAAAAAATGAAGATGGTTAAAACACATGACCTAAAGAGAGTTATAAGAAAGTGTGTAAATGTAGACAGATTAAATTTACACATACAGTCACGCATATATTGTAAAACATATACTTGTAGGTAAACATATCAAGCAATAAAATACATTTTCTAATGAATATATGACACCCTACAACATATATACAATGAACATTACCTATATAGTTTTGAAACTCGATCTTATAAGTTATATTTCAGAAATGTCTCAGGGATTTTGTTTTGGTAACACTAATCATAGACTATAACTGCTGTGTACATTACATTCGCAATGTATTCACCCAAGAGGAAAGCATTCTGTAATTTCCACAAGAAGCTAGCCAACAGGCTGAAAAGCAACAAGGCCAAATAAAATAGGAAAAAATATATATATATATGACAATACCTAACCAAACTGTTAGTTTAGTGCACTAAAACTATTTTAATTTAGTCCTGGAGACTTTAGCTTCTATTTTTTTTTCAATGTATATTTCCATCAAAGCCTTTGGTAGCATGTTCCACACATGTGTACTATCTAATCAGATGAATGCCTTTGATTCCACTGTTTTACTGTTGTGCGATACAGGGTTTAATAAGTACATACTTGATAACATAAACATACCCAACATGACACTTATTTCACATCATACAAATTGTGCTTATAACAAAAAAAAAAAATTATTATCAAAACATACTGTTAAAATCAAAGATCATATTTTATATGCATAAAGCTGTATTTTCAATGATGTAAAAAAAAAAACGACAACAAAACTCGCCTCTTTAGTCTGTGCACAAAGGCTGTTCTGTGTAACTGTTGTAGTGCTTATAACAAATTGTGCTTATTACAAAAAAAAAAAAATAATCAAAACATACTGTTAAAATCAAAGATCATATTTTATATGCATAAAGCTGTATTTTCAATGATGTAAAAAAAAAAACGACGACAAAACTCGCCTCTTTAGTTTGCGCACAAAGGTTGTTCTGTGTAACTGTTGTAGCACTTGCTCAATACAGCTATTGCACAGTGAAGCCATGGCACAAAAGAGCGATACACAGCTACGTGTAGTTTCACTGACGTTGTTGAGACACATTATTGTCTACTGTCTCAGGCACAGTGTTATTTACCTGTCTGACATACCAGCAGTATAAACAGGAAATGGTGCACGTATTGGGTTCCTCTTTTAGCTAGAAAACACGAGCTGAATTCCAATGTTGGGCTGGTCTCAATTCTACTGGAGTCAATTAACTTGTATATTTACTAAACATTTGGGATTTTAAAGCCATTGTTGAAATAAACAATGTAATGTAGAGTTTGGTTATTAACACATAACTGCCACAACTCAAATAGATGAGTGATGACGTAGAAAATGTGCTGATATAGGGCGCAGGGAATATAATACACCATTGCCTTATGACATGTACACACTTCCATAAAATAGCTCACCAGTATCACACAATGCACATTACAAACAATTTAATAATAGCTGCACTACTAAAGACAATACCAGTTTGGGCAAAATTTGGTGCTTGTAGGTTTCTTCATTTTTTTTTTAATTTTTAAATTTTTTTTTTTCATCAGGTCATACCTATTAAATTTTTGGTATGAGGCTATAAAATTAAAAATAAAAACTGAAAAACATCTAACTTGTTGGAAAGGTGGTCAGTCCCAGCCATTGTTCCTCTAAAGGACACATTTACGAAATAGGAAAACCTTGAACAACTGAAAAATTATTTAAAAAAAAAATAAATGAAAATCAGGCAAAATAATATGGCAGATTTTATGCTTAAAACAAATCCGTCTTTAGATTTTTTTTTTAGTGTTGGCTCGTCTGTAGGAGCATAAAAAGTAACATTGGTTTGCCTCAACACAAGTATTGCTGACTGTCAGGGCAATCCTCATCTAAGAATTGATGAATGAACAGTTTTCACTAACTGTGATCTAACCCACAAACAATTACCACTGACTAGGTACATATATGTATGGTACAAACACTAACTTTCTTTTTTCTTTCATTTTCACCAAATTTGGCCAATAATCTCACAAATGGTCAATTCAGGTATATTCATAAGACAAGTATTTTTGCATATTTAGGAAGAGATCAGATCAGATATCATAACACAGGGCAGGACACTTTGTTAATCTCTACAGACTGAAGCAGAGTGTGCCAGTTTACAGGTAAACCATTGATGAACAGATTCTTCATACACCCCTCAAAATTTGTCTGACTAAAAGATGCTGCTTGGGGTAAGGCATACTCTGAAACAGAAACAAACATAACACAAATAATACCACATTTTTTGGCTTGGTTATTGAGTACTGGTACTTTATTTAAATGGATTTCAAAAGTAACTGGGCTAATTTAGACAATTTAATATTTATCTGATTGGTGTTGTATGCCGTACTCAAGAATATTTCACTTATACAACAGCAGCCAGTGTGAGGAAACCGGAGCAATCCAACGACCATCTGCAGGTTGCTGACAGACCTTCCCATGGACCGCTGGAGAGGAAGCCAGCATGAACTGGACTCGAACTCACAGCGACCGCATTGATGAGAGGCTCCTGGGTCATTGTGCTGAGCTAATGCACCAAATGAGGGACAATTTAATATATGCAATATTTAATATACAAATCTTACATATGGATCATGCTGGTTTTCAGACTTGGTTTGTTGACAACATTTGAGAATCACAGAATTTGTTTAATATGCAAATGTTATGCATATCAGACTGGTTTTTAAACTTGACTTCACCATAGTTGACCTACACATTAAAGCTGATCAAAATTAGAAAATATTTGAGGCAGGTATTAATTTGGGTCAACCCAAATAAATACTTTGTTTTCTTTACAAAAACATTGGATTTAAAAAAAAAAAAGAGGCCCTCAAAAGGCTTTAATTTAGTAACACTTTTCCAAGCTGTGTTAATTAAAAGCTTATCTGTTGAAATTGCAGCAATTAAAGTTGTTTGTATTCACAAAAGCCCAGACGCTTTGAAGGTCTTAGACTTGTTCCCAGGTCTACAAAACCCAGATTTTCAAGCCAAATCAGAAAATGGGTCAATTAAGTCAATCTGAGGTGGTCTTTTCTCCCAAACAACGCTACGTGGGTTACATTATCTGCCCTTAATTAAATCTGAGACAAGACAAGTGAAATGTGTGGTTAGGTAAGGTGTGCGCTATTGCTGTTTACCTGGGAATCCACCGATAAAGAGAGGATGCTTTGATTCCTTGGGTCTTGTGGCTGATTGGTCGAAGGCATAAGACACATTTCCCTCATCTACACGCAGCGTAATAACCCGCTGAATCACCTCCGCCTTGACGACGTGCCATCGCTGGTCACAGAGTGCGAAATCTGTGTCGTACTGACTCTCGGCTGAGAACACCCCGGCACTACCCCTCATGCTGAACTTAAGCTGTCAACACAAATGTTTGAGATGGAATAACACCTGATGCAGCTAGGGCTTAATCTCAGCTCACCTGTCCTCCTTAATGTTACATAACACAATGTGCCAGGGTGAAAATGAGGGCTATTTCCAGAGGGGCCGGAAGTGGGGTAAGTCCTCCCATTCATTGGAGTTGAAGAGGAAGTAGGTATCTTTGCTCCCTCAACCCCAAACATCCAAACAGTTACATGTAGCCTCAAAAAAAATCTTATATGCAGCAGAAGTTTGGTTTTGGAATATGTTGATCTATATAAGTGCAGTTTATAAAGATTGCAAGTTTGATACGCATTGTAATACCGATTGAAGAGAAGCATATAGTTATTGTATAAGTTTAATTCATTTACCCGTCATACCAATTTCTTATTTCACTTCCCCAAAATCGTTTATTTCACTCCCCAAAAATTGCTTACAATTCATCTCAGGCCATCTTGGTTTCAAGAGCTCCTCCCCCCCCCCCCCCCCAGAGCATACTCTCCTACTCCCCCCTCATCAAATGTGAATTTCCTCACACTTCACACCAACACAAACACAATTCACTTTTGACCAAAGTCAAATTTATTTACATATTTATTTTTAAAAGGGGGGGAGAGGGATTAATGATGTAATCAAGAATATTTTCACATGTATGATAATCAAGAATATTTTCACATGTATGATAATCAAGAATATTTCACATGTATGATAATCAAGAATATTTCACATGTATGATAATCAAGAATATTTCACATGTATGATAATCAAGAATATTTCACATGTATGATAATGAAGAATATTTCACATGTATGATAATGAAGAATATTTCACATGTATGATAGCAATCAGGTTTATGGGTGGAGGAACCTGCAGATACTCCAGAGGAAACCGCTGAACACTGTTAGGTCGCTTACAAAATTCCTGACTTAGCTACATTTGAGGACACCGTGTGATTGGTCAAGGATGGATGGCATGACTCTGTACATGTAGCTTAAAGGATACAGGAAACACTTGGTTTTTATTTCTTAACGTAATAGATTTATTTATTTATTTATTTGATTGGTGTTTTACGCCGACGGAAGCCAGCATTATGGTGGGTGGACACCGGGCAGAGCCCGGGGGAAACCCATGACCTTCCGCAGGTTGTTGGCAGACCTTCCCACGTACGGCCGGAGAGGAAGCCAGCATGAGCTGGACTTGAACTCACAGCGACCACATTGGTGAGAGACTGCTAGGTCATCACGCTGCACTAGCGTGCTAACCAAATGAGCCACATAAAAGCTAAAATATGAAGTAAGGGTCATCATACAGACAACTTAAAACTACGCATAAGTATACTTTCATTTATTTTTTTTGATTTTTGTGAAGAGACTTAAAGCAGTTTAAACCTTTAAATTATAAGGGGGTTTTTATGGACCATACTATCAGAGGTTAGGAACTCTGACGTCACAGGAAGCTTTCCCAACTTTAATCACGACACTGAATGTTGGAATAACTCTTTTAACCCATGAGTAATAGATTACTGAAATAATGTTCTCTAAAATTCTTTTGTTCTGGTGAAGATCAGGAAAACAAGGTGATGTGACCTCAGAGTTCCTAGGTACTGTCGGTATGGCTCCTAAAGCCCATCAAAGTATTCAAATATTTGAATGTCTTTCAACACTTTTTAAAAAAATCTAAAAAAACAAATGAAAGTATTTTTTACACATAGTTTTCAGTTGTCTGTATGATGAACCTTAATTCATATTTTAGCTTTCTGGTACTTTAATATGGAGTATATATATATATATATATATATATATATATATATATATATATATATATATATATATATATATATATGCTGTGGCCTAACATATAAAAGTACAAAAGACTTGAAGCTTCTCAAATGTCTTCTTGGGGCGTAAAAATGTCTTCAAACTATAGTTTTCATAAGGCCCCAGTAGTAGGTTTGGAAATTAAGAAGCCTGCCATAGTGTCAAAACAAATTAGCTAGTTGGAGAGCTCAGAACTGAGAGCACAAAGCTGGTCCCCCATTCCCAGTTTGTTTGTTGATTATTTGATTTCTGATCACTGACGGGGAAAAAATGCAAAAAAGAACTTTTTTTTCGCTCATTTTTCGCCATATCTTTGATCTTTTTCCGTAAAACCGTACCCTTTGTTTTATAGCACCTTTTCACGTATCCTTTAATGAGCCATTAAAATCTGATTTAATAAATAGATTTTTTGGTGGGGAGGGAGATCTTATTCACAAAGTTGTCTACCTGTAAATGATATTTTAATGTAATCATCAGTAATGTAATATTTTACTGTAATATTTCCGTAGCCCTCACTAGTTAGCAAGAAAAAAATTCTGGCTGTAAAACCAATGTTGACAACCACAGCTTGAAACTGATAGCAACATCACAAACAGCTAGATGTGAACTATTTGAGCGTTGTTATTGTCTTTCACTGTAATGTCATGGATCCCACTGACCTTGCATGGGAAAAGCATTATGTAAAGAAAGAGGAAAATGCTGCAGCAGTGCCTGCCGTTGACGTAGCAGAACAAAAATTTGTTATTTCACTAAAAAAAAAAATCCATTGAAAAATATGAAGAGCATTAATTTGCTAAATTGCATCACAATGAGAATAACCCTGCTGTATTGTTGAAATGACATTATAATGCTGATATTAGAGTCAAAAATATTTCTTTTACAGAGTCTGCTTAGGCTACACTGGTAAAACTCCTTTTGCGATGGTAAACCCAGCATTACAGAAATACAAAAGGTTTTTACATTATAAGACACTTCAATCACTACTGAATCTTTTGGGACCAAAAACCAAAAAAGCATAATGGAGAAGTTTTGAAAACTGGGTGTGTGACTCACCTTTCCCTTGTGAAGTTCTAATGCCAGGGCAGGAGACCCCTCATAGCTACTCACTGTTAACAGGACCCCGTTAGGTTTGTGGGTACGGAAAGAAAGGATGATTAGCATAGCTCTGCCCAGATTGAAGTGTTGGTCTGAAAACAAAAGACACTGTCAAATAACTCAAGGTTTCACTTGGGTCAATCGAATGCTTTCTTATCAAATTTGCACGATCAGAAGAAGTGGACTGGAGAAACACTATGGCATTGGGTAAACATAATTTCACATCCTGTAATTAACATGTTAGCGAGGTGTGTATTCAAGCATATTCTGAGAGTATTATTCTGTGTGGACTGATGACACTATATTTTTGTGAAGCCCTGACATTGGCTAACTGAACCAGTGCGCTTTTGTCACACTTAGGTCAAATTAAAAAGGTACATAAATACATATAAATTATTGCTCCAAAGCGATAGTTACCAAAGACTCCGTAGGAGTAACCATTGAAGTAGGCCCCTCTTTCCACCTTAGAGTAACACGGCCCCACCCCGCTGACCACTGAGGCATTCTTCAGGTGGAAAAGTCCATCATTGACTATGAACCTCCGCAGACAGCCTCTGACACTGTGTGACACCTGTAAATAGCCCAGAAGGTCCACTAAGTATGTTGTTTAAGGGTTGACTGATTAGAAACGGGAATGACAGGGTAAACCACTCCCCACTGGCAAGTTACTGATGAACTTTCCTACCATTATAAACAGATAAGTTAATATTACTTTCCTTTGTCCAGATTTTATTTCATTTGTGTTTATGAAGTAAAACATTTCACTTATTCTACCTGGGGTCAGTATTATGGTGGGAGGAAACCAAGCTGAGGCCTGAAGAAACCTACCACTATCAGCAGGTTGCTGGAAGACCTTCCCACAATGCTCATGGGTTACTGGTTGTTAGTCACAACACTTTCAACTGTTTCAAATTAATGCATTCATTATTACTGTACCTCGGAAATGAATCACTGTCAAGAGCTTGCCCATCTCTGGTCATGTAAAATGTACACCTGCTCCAAATTAAGCAAAGTAAGCAAAGTGATGTTTCTCTTCTCACACTGGTATCAGACCCAAACGAGTATACTGATGCTTGCATAAATATTACAAGACAATAAGTAGGCAACTGAAAGTGAAGGAGAAAGAGAAAGACTACAACAATTAACACTATGCCAACAACAAGATGTAAGGGAGATAACTCACCAGTCCTTGTCTGACCTTGTACTCCCTTGGCAGTCCACCCACATACATGGGGGCAGTGACATTGAGACGACGAGGGATTCCACCTCTCAGAACTGGACCCTTGTCCACCTCCAGGGAGATCTCCCTCAAGCCTTTCTCTATACGGACCTGTCGGTGTATGAAAATGGGTCAGATAACAGATGTGAAGAAAGTTTTCACCAATCATATCACTCTTATGTTATGATGTAGAAAGTATGTATGTTTCACATTTCTTAAGGCACAAAAAAGACCTAAGCATGTTGATGGTTGGTAACACTTGTATGTACATATGATACTGAAGCATGTGCTATACACAAATTTATACAAACATATTCGGAGAATGTATTTTTCCACTCTAAATATGCAAAATTTCTGCATGGAGAAAGCTGGCTTATACACTTGATATTAGAGGCCACAAAATGAAGCTGCACATAAAATGTTATCAAAACCAGACAACCAAATCATGATAGATGGAGAGACAGTCAGTTCATGGAGAGACAGTCAGTCCATGGAGAGACAGTCAGTTCATGGAGAGACAGTCAGTCCATGGAGAGACAGTCAGTCCATGGAGAGACAGTCAGTTCATGGAGAGACAATCATTTCATTGAGAGACAGTCATTTCAGGCAGTCAGTTCATGGAGAGACAGTCAGTTCACGGAGAGACAGTCAGTTCACGGAGAGACAGTCATTTCATGGAGAGACAGTCAGTTCATTGAGAGACAGTCAGTTCACTGAGAGACAGTCAGTCCATGGAGAGACAGTCATTTCATGGAGAGACAGTCATTTCATGGAAAGACAGTCAGTTCATGGATAGACACACACTAAAACTCCTCAATTTTCACAAAAGCATGAGAAAATAAATCAATGCTTCCCTTCCAGACCTTAACAAGCACAGCGAATTCTTACAGAATGCCAGTTGCCATCACTGTATTTCTGCGAGGTTAGGATTCTTAGCGGAATTCCGCGTCTGTCGTTGTACGTCACTACCACCTGTCCAGCCTTTAGCTGTCCTGCTACAAAGTGTGTCTGCTGAGCATTTGTGAGGTAGAAAAACATCCCGTCAGGAGAGAACGAGCGGAAATCAAAGGTGACTTCGAAACTGGAAGGCAAAAAATTGAAGGAATTTAATGGCTTCTCCGATGCTGTCTCAGTTTTTTTCCAGGACAGTTCAAATATGTAAAATATTCACACGTAGGATTTAGTGTTTTTGAAACACAGACTTCAAGTATGACCCAGATCTATTCATGTATTTATGGAAAATGACCTAAAATTTTGTTCTGACTAAGTGGCATATCTTGCATGATACTGAGAGCTTGACTTATCTTAGAAAGGTGTATTGAGGTTAGAATATACAGTACTGGAAAATGGTATGTTCCAGCAGAAAAATTAATATTTTATGATGTTTATTTTCCTCTAAAACTGCACCTTTTTGGCTAAATTTTAGTTCATTTATGACATTCAATTGTTGTACATCATTCAAACTGAAGAGCTTCTCGAGCTTTTCCAGAATTAACTAATACATGTATTTCACAAATAAGTATAATAGGTGTTAAATCACTACACAGAAAGTTTTTTTCTTCAAGTTATTCTGAAAAGCCATAATTTCTAGAAGACTCACCCTTCAATTTCAACAGTAATTCTTTTCCTATCTTAATAAGAAGTATGAAGCATTTTGGAGCTATTGCATTGATGGGCTCTCTTACAAAACTGTAAATTTATGGCTGCCATCTTGGGTATTATCATAATCTTACAATAAAATTCCATATATGACAGAAACTTACTCTTTGCGGACAGCTCTCCTGCGGACCTTTATTTCTGCATAACTAGTGGGAGTGTTGCCAAACGAGATGCTGTCGGCTTCCAGCCCATACTCATCTCCCTCTGCACAAGTGGTAGGGGGAGACGTCGGCGCGGCAGTGGTGGTAGGAGTGGTTATCTCCCTTGTTGTAGGAGTTGACACTGTCTCAGGTGTGACACCGACAATGGTGACAGATGGCACAGTGCTTGTAGAGGATGACAATGTCGAGTATGGCTGCTCAGAGGTGGGCAGGATTATGATTCTGGATGTTGATGTTGGCTCAATCTCTGACGAACTGGTAGTCTCATCAGTGCCTTCTGGAGTGACAGAAATCGTATCTGTGAGTATTGCCGGGGTTGTAAGCTCCTTCGATGGTGTGACTTGTGTGATGGATGTGGACTCCACTTCGGGTTTCTCTGAAGAGGGTTTTAGAGAGACCCCGTCCACAATCGCCCCTTCTTTGGTTGTTCCCGATGTTCCGAATTCCTGAGTGGGAGCAGTTTTAGGTAAGATTGGTGCAGGTTCTGTAGATGAGTAGGGTATCTCTACCACAGCACCACTGTCTGTAGGTTTCTGAGTTGTCTCCCTTTCCCCTTCTCCAGGTGGGAGGATCACAATGGTCCCATTGACCTCCTCTCCTGAAGAGGTAGGCATTTCGCCTGATGTCACTTCTTCGGTTGAACTCACAGTGACATCTGGTTGCAATCCTGCTGTTGTTGCAATCCCTTCCTCTCCTGTACTGTCCTCAGTAGTCTCCCCTGGAATAAGGACACTGTACCCAGTCGTGGTAGAATGCTGAGCTGTCCCAGTCGACCATTGACCATCTGTGTACTGTGGAGAGGAACGAGGGGAAGTCCATGGTCTGTCTGTCCAAATGACACCTGTAAAACGTGTTGTTGTGGTGTAAGGTGATGTAGTTGACACAGGTAGCTTGTCATCCGTAGTCCTGGTACCAAGTTTAGTGGATGTGGATAAACGTGGTTTTGTGGATGTGGATGAACGTGGTTTTGTGGATGTGTGGTAGGTTGGTTTTGTGGCTGTGGAGGAGAATGGCTTTGTGGATGTGGAGGAGGTTAGTTTTGTGAATGTTGGGGAAAATGGTTTTGTGAATGTGGGGGAGGTTGTTTTTGCAGATGGGGTCCCGACAGAATCTGAGCTGCCATGTACCACTGTTGCAGTCCCTCCAGGAAAAATAACAACAGATGTCAAGCTATCATCTGTAGATGGCAACTTGACAGTACTTGCTTCAGTCTGAACACCTTCAGATGACGGCCCATCTTCTGATGTTGGAGAAACAGAAGAAGATTTTGTAACGAACCAAGGTGGCAAAATGGCGCCTGTGGTTCTTCGAGATGTCCTGGTCATAGTTGTTGTAGAAGCTTCAGGTGGTAACCATGGAAACACATGGGTTGAACTTGTGCTGACCATCCCTGGTGATGTAATATTCCCAACAGAATCCCTAGGAGTTGTCCCCACACTGACACCACCAGTGATCTCACCCCTTACTGGAGATCTGGTAACACTAGGGAACGGTCCTGTTTGGGACGTACCCAAACCTGGCCAGACTGAAGGCCTTCGTGTCACTCCAATGGGTGCAAATATTGATGCCATTGCTGCTGCGCTACAACGGCCTATGTCTGCCAGCTTGTAGCTGACTGGATGGTCCAACAACAACAACCTGTCAACAAAGCATTAGCACATTTGGTCAGAATAGACTGAAAAGTGGTAAACTGAAATTTTTCAGAAGTAAAATTAGAAAAACCTATATGACATATCAATAATACAATTTTTGATAAACTTTACACACATCATTAATAGCTGGTATAATAAAACCTAAATGTTAACCTTACCGGTACTTGTTTTATTACAAAGGTAACCTTTCGTTATTAATTTCAACTTGATGCACATTTGAAGCTGAATCTGATATTTGCTGTACAGACATTCCAGACTTGCCTATCCTCATCTTTACTAGCCACTGCCTAACGTTGTAATAAGAAGATGCGCAATGATAATTGGATTTATTTTATGATAAATGTCATCATACTAACATTAATACATATGCATATGTAGATGGTGAAAGAAAAGAAATTTCATTACTTTCCTTAAAATTTTCAAAATTCATGACTGTTTTAGGGCAATTTTTTCAAGATTCTGGCATCTCTAATATTTACCCTCAATAAATTACACAAAGGTATTTGCATGTTCTAGCATGATGCATCACCCACCCTCTGTTTATGACAATATCGCTGACACAGCCCCGAAACCCCTTACTGGTGCCCACTTTGCCTAGCGTGTCCACCCCAGGGTGCACACCCCCGATGTAGAGCCCAGAGTCAGTGGGTACCCGGATTTCCCCGCTGCCCACAGGCAGTTCTCCCTCCTCCACCAAGACATCATCCACCAGCAGCTCTAGACTGATCACACAAAATAAAAGCAATCCTCAAACTTTCTTACAGAACGACAGAAAATGTACAGTTATATGTAATGCTAATATCATTCTTATAGCTGAGTTTCAACGGAATCAAGTCTTCTCTGGCAGCATGTCAAAATCAAGGCATGAAAAAGTACAGTGAAGAAGAGATGTGAAAACATGGTTATGTACGAAAAATGTTGCTTCTTTTTTAAAATTAAAATTATAATTAGATGCAGATCAAACACAACTGGTCAAGTTAAAAAAATAGGCTACAGAGCAAAGCTACGCGCAGATCTCGTTTGGATCAAACACAGTTACGTCAAACAAGCTTTACTACATCAAGCACCTTTACGTAAAACACATTTATATCATTCCAAACGAGCTTATTAATCTAGATTGGATCACAGGAGAAAACGTAAAACCTGATCTGTTTTGATTTAACGATTCAGCGTGACCACTTCCAATAAGAAATCATTAGATAAGTTGTTTGTGGTGCCATGAAAGGATACTGTAGATGTACTCACTTCCTGTCATATTTGAGAAGCGCCACGTTGTGAGGCTCACCATCAGTGTAATTTTTCTCTGCAGTCAAGACGACAACCCCTGACCCCCCACTGATCCGAGCTTGTAACAGACCATTCACCAGTGCCAGGGAATAGAAGTGCTGGATATAGACAGTATACATGCTAAGGTGAGTTACTTTGCGTCATGCATTTGAAACATTGGAATCTACGGTGGCCTTTTCTAACCATAATGGGACCAGTGAAGTTACATCAGTTTTTGCCACTTAACACACAAAGATCGCTACATTTGATCATTCAAAATGCATATACATGATATATGAAAGAATTTAAACCAGACTACTTCAAACTAAAAAACTGGCCCCGATAGCACAGTAGGTAGAGCATCCGCTTTGGGAGCAGTAGATCCAGGGTCACTCCTGGGTCGAGTCACACCTAAGACTTTAAAAAGAGGAAGTTGTAACTTCGTCGCTTGGTGTTTAGCATGAAGGGAATAGTGCAAGGACTGGTTGACCCGTATCAGCTGAATGGCTCGGTCAGGGCGGCTTACTTGCCTTTAGTAAGGTGTCTCAGTGAAGCAGCACTAGATAAAAGAGCAGTGGAAATCCATCCTGCAACAAGGAGGCACATTACATGCACTCTGAGGATTCCTTCGTCGTCATATGACTCAAAAATTGCTAAGTACGATGTTAAAACCCAAGCACCTACTCACTCACTCAAACTAAAAGTATGGATGTGACATCACTGATACCCTCTGGCTCCCAACACACCACCATAAACTGTAGGTTTCAACCTTAACCTAAACCTAAAATGTAGGTTTTATGGTACTTCATACTTTATTTTAGTCTTTTCTTTGCCTTTAACTGAACACATGCCAGGCATACCTAATCTTAACTCCTAAGGTCCACAAATAGGAGATAAAATCAGACTTAAAATTTTGACCCATTTAAGTCAAGACCATTTTTGTGGAATCGGCCTGAAATCATCCATGGAGTGCTGTGTCATACCTGTTGATCCTGCCCAGTAGCTAGGAGCAGCACCCCTTCAGGATACAGTGTTCTGAAGGTCAAGGACACATCCGCAGACCCCTTCCACAGACTGTACCCCATTAGTTCCATGTAACCATCACCAAGGAAACCAACCAGTCTCTCACCCTGGGGAGAACAGTAAGAAATTCACAATGACGATTTATGGTCATAATGGCTTACGAATAAGTTTGTCTGTATATAATGGGAGACTCGGGGATGGGCTACAAATCGCAGTAGAATAAATCATTTTTAATGCTGGAAGGCTTGTAGACGGGGAACAGCCTGGAATTCATTCATGAACTACGAATTTGAACTTTGATATGGAATTCATGCCTGGAATATCCACTGTCTGCCCGGCATCATTGAAAACTGATGACTGCTTCTCTCTTGTGTGTTACCGACTTTATTTCTTATTTGTATAATTTCTTACATACCTTTGTCTTTGGGAGCTAGTGTTAAACGTTGTCATGGAAATGGATCTTGCGATTATCGAATTGGAAGGCCCTTTATGGACTACGAATGGTATATGAATGTCGGACATAACGCTTATATTTGTACAGGTATTTTTTAAGCATACAGCATATTGTGCATATGGGCATAATTGTGACGTAATGAAGGAAGAAACAAAAGAGTTCACAGCTTTGGACCAATTGTCATAGGCCAGGAGGAGTTTTATCAGTTACCCACTGTACAATATCTAAGACTTTTTTCAGCAATTTATATGACAGTCTAAGTGGATGGTAAAAGCCTGGAGTTGTCTGAGTACACCATCACTCTGTGCAAAACTCTACACAGCACAACCATAGTTTTGTAATTTTTAGCATTTCTGAATTAAATTCTAAACATTTTTCTGAGGCATTTTTTGTATAAAAAATATTTTTGTCCAAAAAGAGGACAAATCTCATGGCTGTGTCATATATTAGTTAATATTATAGTTTGTGTTTGACATTTCATGAAAATATTCTTTTACAGACGTGAACGAAAAAAAGAATACAGTTAAACTGTTCACAACATGTTATGACAAAATACACGAACACTGAGCAGTTCTGCATGAAATCCATGTGAATCTAGCTCGCGAGCAGTTTGCATTTAAATACAATATTCAGTGATTAAATCACAACTAAACCTGATTTTCTTCTCTGGATGTCTCACTCTTACTGATAACATTTTTTATCTAATTAAAGACATTGAATATCAATATTAGTGGCTCATTAAAACAGACTATTCGCTTCTTTCTTTTTTATACAAAAGCTGCAGTTATGCTTGGAAAAATCGGTGGCTTGAGGCCAACTCTGGCCAGCTTGGATGTTAATATTAGCAAAAAAAGCTGACCTAAACTAAGCCGGCTCCATTTAGAACAGCATTATCTGATCCACTAAGTTTTGGTGGTCTAAATTAGAACGATTCAGTTTGGTCCATCCTTTTATCTCTATAAAGGCAAATGGCTCAAATGCACCTTAATTCCAGATGGACAGGTGCAAATCTGCAGCCCCTGTAGTCTAATCAAACATTAGATCTACCTACTGACATGTAAACATAAGCAGCCATGGCGACCAGATCGAAGCTGGTTCCAAAACTGGCCTTTTTAACCCGGCAAATCGCTGTTAGTGTAACCGCTGCTTATATGTTCTAAGCCCCTCACCACAGTTCTGCATCCCTCTGTCACACCCACACTGTCCCCATCAAGGAGGTCCACAGGGTTCAGCTGTCTGGATCCGATCTGAACATTCTGCATACAACCCAGGAATGGACTTGTCTCTACATCAATCGCACTTCGCTCACTCCCGATCTGTCGCTTTGATAATTGTCGCTTCTTGCGTGAAATGTATGGGGCTCTGAAATGTAGATAACATATGGACCAATGATATGGAAGAGAAAAAAGAGTTTTGAAAAACTTTAAAAACTACCAGTAAATAAGATGAAGACCTACCTTAATTCTTCAACATATTCGTATATGAAAAAGCAACATTCAGTGCAATCTTTTGATGCACCTTTTTATTTGATATTGGGGACAAAACTATAGTCATTGGACTGGCCAATTTCAGGGCTATACAAAAAGTATATTTTTATCAGTCAACACAGAACAATACTTTCAGAATATGCTTCAATAAATGCCTTGCAAACATGCCAAAATGTTGACAAATTACAGTAAATACACTTAAAATATTTACTTCCTGTTTTAATCTTCATTAGTGACATTCCATATTGTTGAAAATAAATATGAAGTAGTGAAACAAATGTAATCATATGAGGTTAATATTAACATTTGTAAAGCTACATCCTGGAACTTACAGAGATTTGTTGGACAAAAGTGAAATATACAAATTTGTTATATTTTTAGCATAAGATAGTTCATTTCTGTGGTTCTATTAGCAAAAGAACAGGAATGGCAATATTGCCAGATGGATAAAGTACATAAATATATATTTATGTACATAATAAATATAAGTGATCCACAGCCATGGCAATTTCGAACTTTGTACTTACCTGGGCAGGTAAAAGCTGTCAGGTATTCCCCCGAAGTACAGCGTTCTATCCATCAGCTCCAGACCTTTGTTTCCTGGCAGCGCTAGTCCGTTGATTGTCTCAAAGTTATTACTGTCACTCTTCACACTGACCTCCAACAGCCCTGGATTATCACAGAATGTGCACACTGATTGATAAAATGATGGATTGGATGACTGATGTGATGGATTATTCATAGCAATTCATACATGGACCTTAACATTGTGTGCTGTGACAGTTGATTTGTCAAAGAGATTCTCCAGCCCTATTCCAAGGGAAGTAACTTTTCCAAGATGTGAGACTGTTATCTGATTTGATAGGATTGTAGCTTTAACGGCATACTCAAGTTTCACTTGAATAGAAGTGATCTGGTTTATGGGTGATGGAAACAGTAGTGCTGTGTTACATTAACACAGACAGATTTTGAGATGAGTAGTCTTGCACAGGCACATGAGATTGGTCTAACTAAAAGACTACCTCTCCATACAAGCTGTAACAAATGGACAAACCCGGCCATCATCAAGTGAGCTGGCACGTCAAAGCAGACATATATGATCCCCTTAGCATGACTGATCCAAGTTCAGTGGGTAGTAGTTGGAAAGAATGAAGCCTCGGTCTATATCTCCTGTACTGCTTGGTAGACAATGACAGCATACATACTCACCCTATATCCACTATACTACTTGGTAGACAGTGGCAGCATACATACTCACCCTATATCCACTGTACTGCTTGGTAGACAGTGACAGCATACATACTCACCTTATATCCACTATACTACTTGGTAGACAGTGACAGCATACATACTCACCCTATATCCACTGTACTGCTTGGTAGACAGTGACAGAATACATACTCACCCTATATCCACTGTACTGCTTGGTAGACAGTGACAGCATACATACTCACCCTATATCCACTATACTGCTCGGTAGACAGTGACAGCATGCATATTCACCATATATCCACTGTACTGCTTGGTAGACAGTGACAGAATACATACTCACCCTATATCCACTGTACTGCTTGGTAGACAGTGACAGCATACATACTCACCCTATATCCACTGCACTGCTTGGTAGACAGTGACAGCATACATACTCACCCTATATCCACTATACTACTTGGTAGACAGTGACAGCATACATACTCACGCTATATCCACTGTACTGCTTGGTAGACAGTGACAGCATACATACTCACCCTATATCCACTATACTGCTTGGTAGACAGTGACAGCATACATACTCACCCTATATCCACTGTACTGCTTGGTAGACAATGACAGCATACATACTCACCCTATATCCGCTATACTACTTGGTAGACAGTGACAGCATACATACTCACCCTATATCCACTGTACTGCTCGGTAGACAGTGACAGCATACATACTCACCCTATATCCACTGTACTGCTCGGTAGACAGTGACAGCATACATACTCACCCTATATCCACTGTACTGCTCGATAGACACTGACAGCATACATACTCACCCTATATCCACTGTACTGCTTGGTAGACAGTGACAGAATACATACTCACCCTATATCCACTGTACTGCTTGGTAGACAATGACAGCATACATACTCACCCTATATCCACTGTACTGCTTGGTAGACAGTGACAGCATACATACTCACCCTATATCCACTATACTGCTTGGTAGACAGTGACAGCATACATACTCACAGTATTGGTGAGGATTGAAGCCTCGGTCTATATCCACTGCACTGCTTGGTAGACAGTGACAGCATACATACTCACCCTATATTCACTATACTGATTGGTAGACAGTGACAGCATACATACTCACCCTATATCCACTATACTACTTGGTAGACAGTGACAGCATACATACTCACCCTATATCCACTGTACTGCTTGGCAGAGTGACAGCATACATACTCACCCTATATCCACTGTACTGCTTGGTAGACAGTGACAGCATACATACTCACCCTATATCCACTGTACTGCTCGGTAGACAGTGACAGCATACATACTCACCCTATATCCACTGTACTGCTTGGTAGACAGTGACAGCATACATACTCACCCTATATCCACTATACTACTTTGTAGACAGTGACAGCATACATACTCACCCTATATCCACTGTACTGCTTGGTAGACAGTGACAGCATACATACTCACCCTATATCCACTATACTACTTGGTAGACAATGACAGCATACATACTCACCCTATATCCACTGTACTGCTCGGTAGACAGTGACAGCATACATACTCACCCTATATCCACTGTACTGCTCGGTAGACAGTGACAGCATACATACTCACCCTATATCCACTGTACTGCTCGATAGACACTGACAGCATACATACTCACCCTATATCCACTGTACTGCTTGGTAGACAGTGACAGAATACATACTCACCCTATATCCACTGTACTGCTTGGTAGACAATGACAGCATACATACTCACCCTATATCCACTGTACTGCTTGGTAGACAGTGACAGCATACATACTCACCCTATATCCACTATACTGCTTGGTAGACAGTGACAGCATACATACTCACAGTATTGGTGAGGATTGAAGCCTCGGTCTATATCCACTGCACTGCTTGGTAGACAGTGACAGCATACATACTCACCCTATATCCACTATACTGATTGGTAGACAGTGACAGCATACATACTCACCCTATATCCACTATACTACTTGGTAGACAGTGACAGCATACATACTCACCCTATATCCACTGTACTGCTTGGCAGAGTGACAGCATACATACTCACCCTATATCCACTGTACTGCTTGGTAGACAGTGACAGCATACATACTCACCCTATATCCACTGTACTGCTTGGTAGACAGTGACAGCATACATACTCACCCTATATCCACTATACTGCTCGGTAGACAGTGACAGCATGCATATTCACCATATATCCACTATACTGCTCGGTAGACAGTGACAGCATACATACTCACCCTATATCCACTATACTACTTGGTAGACAGTGACAGCATACATACTCACCCTATATCCACTGTACTGCTTGGTAGACAGTGACAGCATACATACTCACCCTATATCCACTATACTACTTGGTAGACAGTGACAGCATACATACTCACCCTATATCCACTGTACTGCTTGGTAGACAGTGACAGCATACATACTCACCCTATATCCACTGTACTACTCGGTAGACAGTGACAGCATACATACTCACTCTATATCCACTGTACTCCTTGGTAGACAATGACAGCATACATGCTCACCCTATATCCACCGTACTGCTTGGTAGCCAGTGACAGCATACATACTCACCCTATATCCACTATACTACTTGGTAGACAGTGACAGCATACATACTCACCCTATATCCACTGTACTGCTTGGTAGACAGTGACAGCATACATACTCACCCTATATCCACTATACTACTTGGTAGACAGTGACAGCATACATACTCACCCTATATCCACTGTACTGCTCGGTAGACAGTGACAGCATACATACTCACCCTATATCCACTGTACTGCTCGGTAGACAGTGACAGCATACATACTCACCCTATATCCACTGTACTGCTCGGTAGACACTGACAGCATACATACTCTCCCTATATCCATTGTACTGCTCGGTAGACACTGACAGCATACATACTCACCCTACTAACCTCATTCTCAAACATAATGCCCTAATAATGATTCATCAGCTACTCTCGTCATCTTCACCAACATGAATTCTTTCCCCTGCTTGACCCATAGACCCTTCGGTATTAACCGTACCTCTGAGGTTTTGTCGCCCAGCCGTCACGCTGACCCAGCTGTTGATGTTGTACTGCCTCTTACTGGTAAGGATGCCCAGGCTGTTCCCACCCAAGTAGAACTGGAACATCAGCCGTCCATCACGCAGCTCCAGGGACAAGTAGTCTCCCTTGAATACAGTTAACAACAAGAAGGTCATAAACAATGCATTCTACAATGTACAATGGGTTCAGTTATTTTCATTGAAGGATATCTCAATGCTAAATTCATTCCATACCTTCACTTTATACAGAGATATACAGGCAATGCTTTTTTCTTACTAATATACAAATTCAAAGAGTTTTAGTGTAGGTTTCCAGTTCTACATTAAAATGACTGTGTAAAGATACAAAGGTGCAACTTAATGCATTAAAATACTGTTTGGAAAATATTGTTTGGACTACTTCTTGGTGTTTTTTTTTTGTACGACAGTTTCACAACCTGAAAATGCTGGAATATTGTCACAGAAATGGTCTAAATGCAGAGCCTGAAATCTTGACAAAATGAGGTACTGGAACATTTTCCTTTCCCAAAAGATGATGCCGCCATGAATAGGAAATTCCACACCATAAGTCTTTTGTTGAACGATACTGAACATGTTGAATGCTATGCTTTCAATTTACAATACATCTGGTCAAACTCACTGTGATGTCACACTGTTGATGCTGCAGTGAAACATTCAGTGTCACTAAATTGTCTTAATATGTCCAACTTCAGAATTCTGCTGGTATCCCGTTATCAAAAAAAACCTGACAGGAATTTTGTATCCCACTACACTGCATTTTCCTACCGAGTCAGGGTTAGCAGACAGGAAGAGAAGGGCATTTTCCCACACTGTTCTAAACTCCAGCGAGATCACATAGCGAGTGCTACTGTAGGGCTCGAACCCTGGCAGTGCAGCGTAACCCGCTCCATCAAATTGGTACACTCCCGAGACAGGTGGAGAGACTGAGGGCCTGCAACAAGGGGAGACAACTATGACAACCTTGTAGTACAGATCTAGCAGCAAAAATGAATTCATATTTTATGTTATCCTTATAATTTACACACCTTCTGAGTTTTCAAAAAGATATATCAGAATACAGTAAAACATAGCCATTGCAACAGAATTTATTGCAATATTTGCAGAATTTACCTGCAGCAGGTCTGCATCACCTCATGCTGATTTCATTTATTTAATTGTTATTTAATGTTATATTCAAGAATTTTTCATTTAAATTCAGGTAATCAATTTTATGGGTAAAGGAAACCAAAGTGTCTGTAGTCTACCTTGTCGGGTGAACTGGCACAAGACAAGTGGCCTTCAGCAGATGTCATGTAAGAGAAAACAAGAGGCCCCTAGAACAATAGACGCAGAGGAAAGTCGAAAATTCTTTATCCAACAATGGGTGTGGCACAAACGCCTACAGCAACATAAAGACTGAATGGCATCACGTTACGAATTTGGCCTCAGTCTGCCCTTGACAATAAATACTTACGCCTGGAGACAAGCTGAGCAGAACTCTGAGGATGTTCTGAAGTTGAACAGGCCAATCCTCTGATGGTTGAAGAACACATCACCTATACATCCTGTAAAGTTCTGACTGGATACACCTTGTGGTGTCTGCAAGTGGACAACATTTATCATTGCTACTGGTTTCATTTCTACCTCATTATACATGATGATATATGTATTCTACTTGTCTCACTTGAACAGGTCTTCCTCTATCGTTGTACATGGGAAAGTCTGCCAGCAACCTACGGATGACCCACTTTCCTCCCACAATAATGTCAGCTGTCGGCATATAGGTGAAATATTCTTGAGCACGGCATAAAACAGCACTCAAATATATAAATAAAACACTGGTATGACATGCCACAGAATTCACACATGACATGCTATCCAGTTGCAGTAAACTGATACAATGCTGACCAGTGCTTGGCTCACGGGAGTACTGCCACATTCTCTGACAGAACTGCTAAACAACGCGCACTAATTATTTACAGTATCTCACTTGGTAATCAGCAGGTACACCAGCCACATACAGCTAAGAAGAGTTACCAAAGGTAAGGCGAGAGAAGCCTGGGGGTGAGGTACCTCACAACTCCACATCCTCTGACAGAACAGCTAAACCACATATACTGATATTTTACTGATAGAGTCTCACCTGGTAATCAGCAGGTACACCAGCCACATACAGCTGAGAGGAGTTACCAAAGGTAAGGAGAGAGAAGCCTGGGGGTGAGGTACCTGACAACTCCACATCCTCTGAAAGAATTTGAAGACCAAACAGTGCTTTGACTTTGAGCAAAGCTAAGCGCCCAATCCTGCAACAAGAAATTTGAAGAAATAAAGGAGTTTGTCCTGAACACTACACATTCAAGAAAATACTTGGAATTTGGAAACTTACAAAATATACAATTTATAAATTCTGATGAATATTTTAGAAAGGGATAGGATTTATTTATTTATTTACTGGTTTGGTGATTCCACCATACTGAGGAATATTTCAATTATGTTATGGGAATCCCATGACCATCCACAAGTTGCTGCAAGATCTTCCCATGTGCAAATGATGAGAAAGTCAGCATGAGCTGGAATTAAACTTACATCAACCACATTGGTTAGAGGCTTCAGAGCCATTCTACCGCACTAGCATGCTAAACACTCCACCATGAAGGCCGGAAGGGAGAGGAGATTTTAATGAATGTGATGAAATCAGTTTAACTTAACCTGGTTAATTCTCTCACTTACACTCATCACAAATAGTTAATGCCTTTACATACTTGGTTATTTCTCTCATTTACACTTATCACAAATAGTTAATGCCTTTACATACTTTGTTATGTCTCTCACTTACACTTATCACAAATAGTTAATGCCTTTACATACTTGGTTATTTCTCTCATTTACACTCATCACAAATAGTAAATGCCTTTAAATACTTGGTTATTTCTCTCACTTACACTTATCACAAATAGTTAATGCCTTTACATACTTGGTTATTTCTCTCAGTTACACTCATCACAAATAGTTAATGCCTTTACATACTTTGTTATTTCTCTCACTTACACTTATCACAAAAAGTTAATGCCTTTACATACTTGGTTATTTCTCTCACTTACACTCATCACAAATAGTAAATGCCTTTACATACTTGGTTATTTCTCTCATTTACACTTATCACAAATAGTTAATGCCTTTACACACTTGGTTATTTCTCCCACTTACACTCATCACAAATAGTTGATGCTTTTACATACTTTTATCCGGAGTCTAAACATTTTGAAACTTGGAACATATATAAGATAATAAAAGGAAGTGTTAAACAAAAATAGTCTGAATTTGTTGCACACATTGTGACAGGTAGTTTTCCCTGCATGGTGTCTCATTTGGATGACTGACAATATCACTTCATAAAACTATCAAGGTCTTCCTGGTTATGTGAACCCGAGCACTTTGCTACAGTAGTATTCAATTCAACTTGTTCACCTTATGACCTCTACATGGTACCATCTCTCTGACGAAGAGCTGCCTCCAGTCGTGTCCTCCAAGGGCTCAGGGTGGATAACTCTGCCTGGACCTCCCCCAACATTCCAGCTGAATTGAACCTTGCCGTTCTTAAGCTCCACGGCCAGATACTCCTGTGAACAAATTGTATATGTAACTAGCCGAGAAAATAGTTGTCTGACCAACTGACAGACATTAAAATGGGTTCAGTCAAGATCTTGTTTAAAAGGGAAGAGTAAAGCAAACATATATTCGAACCTTTGAGGTAGCTTGGAGTATTACAAGAGTTTCAGAACCTTAAGATTTGCCCAGCATGGCAGAGTGATTGACAGGCATATATAATCTGAAGCAATGTAACTTGCACTTAATAGGCTTCTGCTCTGATGGTAGGAGGAAAAGGTGAAAAGTTTTATAAATGTGAAAACAGTTCTGTAGATACAGTTTTATGGCGGAATAAATTACAGACGAAGACAATACCATGTACAGTCATAATATCACTCGCAGTAAAAGAGCAATAGTTTGGATGTGAGCTACTTACATTGGGAGAGTTCTGTACCAGGAGTAGCAGCATGTCCTGCCCTGTACTGTTGGTGTGGAAGTTGAAGGAGATGGTATTGGTGGTCCCAGCATGATCTGGGGCCCGGTATGACCTCACACAGCTCCCTGATGCTGACAAAGAGGCTTTAACCTGGCAAGACAAAGAGATACATAACACTCTACAAGACAAAGAGATACATAACACTCTACAAGACAAAGAGATACATAACACTCTACAAGACAAAGAGATATATAACACTCTACAAGACAGAGATATACATAACACTCTACAAGACAAAGAGATACATAACACTCTACAAGACAAAGAGATACATAACATTGTACATAATGAATATCTCACTGCTTTCTTCTCAGTTTTGTCAGAATATCATATAAAAGTTGAATGATAGCACCACTAAAAATGTTTAATACTGACCTTGTCAAGTGTGTGAATGGATAATAAAACCGTAATGTCTAAACCCTAAATATTCCACAAATTTGATTACAAACATAACATTGGCATATCAAAGGAATGCTTTCTGATCTGGACAAGTGATTTTATCATTTCTGTGAAGTAGATATGTGACCATATCTGATCAACATATTTTTGTTAGGCCTTCTTGAAAAAATGAATTATTTTTTCAAACTGCACCTAAATTAATACTGTCTTAAGAAATATTGTTTAGGAATTACAGTATTTATGTTCTTTGAACACAAAGATAGACAATAGATCAACAAGATGAACCTAGCATGCAAATTTCCTGTGCCACGGTCTTACACAAAATGTTCATGTTAACTTAAAATAACAATTTTCAAGACAAAATAAAACTGTTTAAGATTTTGTGGCTTGGTAAAACATTTTCTCACATGTTTCAAGTCTGCACAATTAATTAAAATTTCTTCTGCTTACATTATTTGCTTCTGCCCTTGCCAGTTTGATCTTGTCCTTCAGGGCCAGTATTTTATTAGACAGGTTTGATTTCAGTCTGGTGATGTTGTCCAGTTTCGTGTTCAGCCAGTTGGTCAGGTTTTCTATCCTCAGGATATGGTCATGGGAACTCTCCACTGAAATTATACAAATTAACAAATGTGCATTTCTATGGTTATCAAGTGAGAACACGGAAAGAGTAAATATGGTTTCCCATTGGTATCTCCTGGTTGAACATCCGAATAATGCTGGGATATTTGTGGCGCTACTTGACATGCAATATTGCTGAAGACACCATTCACATGCGAGACATCCCACCAAACATTGAGCCTGTTATTTTTTCTTGAACAATAAGTGCCAGAGGTGTGAGGTGGCAGAACTCCTCACAGTGTATGTGAAAATCCATTACTGCACTAAGTATCTAAACGGGAGTAATTATGAAAACAATTGCCCAAGTGTACTTAACTTATGTATGCACAAGTTTAGATGATAGGGAGTGAGTGAGTGAGTGAGTGCTTGGGGTTAAATGTCGTACTTGACAATTTTTCAGTCATGTAACTTATAACTGGAATCCTTATGATGTATGTAATGGGCCTCCTTGTTGCAGGACGGATATCCACCGCTCTTTTATCTAGTGATGCTTCACTGAGACGACTTACTGAAGGCAAGTAAGCTGCCCTGCTCGAGCCATAATGCTTATACGGGGTCAACCAGTCGTTGCACTATCCCCTTTATGCTGTACACCAAGCGAGGAAGTTACAGCTTCCTCTTTGAAAGTCTTAGGTGTGACTCGACCCAGGATTGATCCTGGATCTACCGAAGTGTATGCTCTACCAACTGTGCTATCCAGGCAGGTAGATGATAGGGAAGATGTATGCTAAGTTTCATGAAGATAGGTTCAGAACTGTAGAAAGTGTTGCCTGGACAAAATCTGAATACATGGAAAAGTGCTATTATACACCTACATGGTGTCCTACATGGTGGTAATTATGACAATAATTAATGGCCACTGGCCATCAAACTTAAAGAGCTACTCCAGTGTTAAGACCTGTATGACTTAAAAGCAGGGTAAAATGATAAGGATGGAGATAATCTGAATTGGTTTTATAAACTATAAAAAAATTGCATTGTAGTAAAACCGCTGTTGTTAGTTTTGGAGGATAATATGGAAACAAAAGCTTCAAAGTTTGCCTGGTGTGACATCATGCAAGAACACTTGGCGTCGCCCATCGCTGACGTACTAGCGTCAAATGATGTCACACTTTCAAACACGCATGATGTCACTCCGGCATGAATGCCATACTCGATGTCATATCTGTCTGATTCATCGTCACATAAGGAATGAATTTTACTCAAACTCCCGAAGATTTTGTTCTTGAGGACTCTTACACTTACTGGCGCTAGACGGTGTTATTCATTGTAAACATTTCTGAACCGTGGTGTTAGCTCTGTCCTATAAGGTATTCGTCATACACTTTTTTCTACTTCTGCCTGCTTTCTCTTAGGACTGAAGAAGCACTTTAAAGATGCGAAAGTCAGATGATACGAAGGGGCCTCCGTGGTTCAATTGGTTAGCGCGCTAGCGCAGCGTAATGACCCAGGAGTCTCTCACCAATGCGGTCGCTGTGAGTTCAAGTCCAGCTCATGCTGGCTTCCTCTCTGGCCGTACATGGGACGGTCTGTCAGCAACCTGCGGATGGTCATGGGTTTCCCCCGGGATGCGCCCGATTTCCACCCACCATAATGCTGGCCGCCGTCGTATAAGTGAAATATTCTTGAGTACGGTGTAAAACACCAGTCAGATAAATAAATAAATCAGATGATACGCAATGTATGCTAAGTTTAAATTTGGGAGGAGTTGCATGGACAAACAGACATACAAGGTATACATACCAGTATACCCCTCGCCCCATTAACTTCACTGAGGGGTATATATATTGGGCACAGGTATGTAGGACAAAAACCATGTCCAGTTATCCTCCACCAACAAACTATCATATTTATGAAATATTCTTCAGTGCTGTGTGAAATATGCATAACCTTACCTGTTTGGTTGATATAGCCCAGCTTCTCAAGGACAGTTTTAGGATGCACTGTTAACAGGAATGGGATGAGCTCCTGGTAAACCTTAGCGGCTTTAGCGTCAGCTCTGATGGCGGTGAAGTTTGCTGATTGTATCACAGCCAAGATTCGCTCATCTAATTCCTTAACCTTCTCGGGAAAACCTAAGACACAAACAAGATATACATGGCTGAGTGAATAACAGATGTGCAATGCTATCAGACTTGGTTTTGATGGCCAAAATTATGTCATTTGTAATTTTTCAAACTTTTAAACGTGAAGCCGTTTGTACATAATTTTGATGTAAAAAACCAGCACATCATATAACTGTAAATTTTCACCAGATTTCTGCTCTAATGGTTGACACAAGTAGTATAATAGTAAAGCCAAATATACAGCATGCCATGAATGGAGATGATAAACGTGAGAGTTTCACAGCCAACTCACCTTGTCCCAGCTTGTCCTTCTGTCCCTCTATCAGCCTCATCTCCTCCTCCGATGAGTTCAGCTGCCTCCCCACCGGAACCAGGTCCTCAGTTACGTCCCCCAGGCGATCCTGCAGGCCTGGGATAAACACACAAATGATCATTTCTTAAACTGCTCTCTGAAGTATTCAACTAGTCAAGGCGAAATTTCAGCCTCATCCTAAAACATGTACATAACAAATGCACCTTTAAATTTATTTACTTATTTGATTGTTGTATAACAACAGATTCAAGAAGTTTTTCACCACTACGATGGCAGCTAGATTTATGGATGGTTGAAAGTGCCACAAGCCCTCCTGATGAACTTTCTCAAGTGTTACAGAAGTCTTATTGGTGGACAGCGACGGGTCTCCACCAAACTTCATGTGAGATCACACAAAACATCTTAGTTTACTATTACAAACAGTAAAACAAAGTTGCAACAGTCACAGAAAAATATTTTCAAGCTGACAGCCTAGTAGAATGACAATGATAGAAAGAAAAGCAAACAAATAGTATTTTTAAAATGACATATACATCTCAAAAGTGACATAACGAGGAAAGCTCCCCGTCTACAAAAGTCTGACCCAAGACACTTACACCTTTGTTCTTTTCTGTACAAAGGTGTCACTGTTTCTATATAAACTGCGGATGGTTGTGGGTTTCCCGTTTTCCCGGTTTCCACCCACCATAATGCTGGCCGCCGTTATGAGTGAAATATTCTTGAGTACAGCATAAAACACCAATGAAATAAATAAATAAATATAGTCATGCTAGTAAAACAAAAAATATGTAGTTAACAAGTACTGCAGCACATTTACTGTGCTGTAATGTAACAAAGTGGAACTTTGGAAATGTTAAGAGATCATGCCCATATCCTTGTTTAACCTGATATTCCTTTCACAATTTCTCTTTCCTCTTCTGTCAACTCTTCACTTCGTCTCACTGATTCCTCCACCTCTCTTTGTAAACTCTTGTTCTTTGCCTGTTTAAAAAAACAATCTTAACTTAAATAAACAATTTTACCTTTGTTTTGGAAATGACAATTTTTTTATTTCAAACTCTTCTGTTCCAGCATGTTCTGAAGTGCACAGATTACACGAGTGATTGAGTGACTTGTATTGAACACTGAGTTCGTAAGTATTACTTAATGTAATGACTGTCAATGTCATGGATACAGGAAACCAGAGTGCCTGGAATAAACCACTGACCACTTGTTAAGTCACTAATGATATTTTTCCCATGTGTCCCATAGATTCCCACCGGCAGAGCAAGTTCAACGTTTCATAATGCCAACACACTCTGTGTTTAATAGACAATACCTTAGTGAGCCTTTTTGGTAGCTGACCATGTGTGAGAACATAGTGATACAGTCAAAACATGGAAATGAGTATTTGAGTTTTGAAAAAAAAAAAGATGTCGACAAAGTTATGAAATTTTGTGCGATTGCAATATCTTCAATACCAATATATGGTATTGTTTAAAACTTAAGTAATATGACATATTATGAAATAATAGAATTCAATTAGAATTTAGGCAGGAAAGGAAATATTTTAACAACATTTATAACACAATAAATTTTAAATTTGTGTTACCATGGAAAGGCTATGTTCAGACTCCTCTACTGCTTTGTTAGCAGCTTCCCGAGCATTCTCCACAGCCAGGACGATGTTTTTGTAAACTCCCGCAGCCTGGAGAGGGTCAGCTGCCTCTGCTCTGGTCCCTGAAAATGTCCTGTGGGGAGAAAAAAAAAAAGCATGAAAATATCTCTGATGAGGCTAATCTACAGAAACGTTACATACTAAATCAAGAATGCATCTTGTTCGCCCTAAAACTGGGCTAAAAGGATAACGGAGCATTCAAGAACTGCCAACAACTGGAAAAGACATTAATAATCAGGTATTACAAATAAATACATGTATGCCTATGTTCAGGATTAATAAAATTCAAATTGGGTCAGGCATGGCCATATAGTTCTGCAGACAGCATGCAGGAAATGTACTTAATATCCATCAATGTTCAGTTTTTGTTTGACTGTTCAGATTTTAATCCAATAATTGTACATCACAAGCAGAAAACTTCATCAATAGCTTGTCAAAAGTCGGTGGTTTTACCCTAAGGATCCCTGTTTCCTTCACCCATAAACCTGACTGCCTTCGTATAGGTGACAAATTCCTTAATATGCCATTGAACAATAGTCAAACAAATAAATCCAATATTCGAAAAAAAAAAGTGTTTCCAGATATGGATCGAACTTTTCAGCATGACTATCAAACAGGTGGGTCACCCCACAGCAAGCTACAGTTTCCAGCCCACATCCAGACAGCAGTTTCCAGTGCACATCTAGACAGCAGTTTCCAGCGCACATCCACAAAGCAGTTTCGAACACACATCCAAGCAACAGTTTCCAGCACATTTCCAGCACACATTAAGGCAGCTGTTTCCAGCACACATCCAGGCAGCAGTTTCCAGCACACATCCAGGCAGCAGTTTCGATCACACATCCAGACAGCAGTTTTGAGCACACACCCAAGCAGCAGTTTCGAGCACACATCCACACAGCAGTTTCGAGCACACATCCACACAGCAGTTTCAAGTGCACATCAGTACATATGTACAGAACAAGTAAAATATATATGTAATCAAAAAGCACATGACGATTTACACAACAATGCAGATTCAAAGCATAATTCAATTAAATTTTAATCCCTTAGGTGAAATTATTTCCACATTTTCAACATGATACTGTATAAGTCTATGTACAGTTTTAGGTGTAACACAGGTTCACCTAATTTGCGGACATTGTGTGTGACTGCCAATGACGTTGTGTTGACTGCTACAATTACTTCTTGGTAGCCACGAACTTAGCCAGCGATCTGTCCAACCGTCCTCTGAGAGAGCAATCCTTGCAAGCAAGCAGGGAAAGAATACTGCAGATGGGTTAAAGTGGGCTAGCCATGAGGGTTTGTTTTGTTCCACAGTAAAGAAATCTTCATCATGTGCACTCGAGACATCTATCTCATGGTCATGCTACAATGATAATATGATAATAGAACATAGTTATCACGTTACCTGTTGAGAGTTTGGGCGAGTTCCAGGAGACGATAAGCATGCTCCCACGACTGATTCACCAGCTGATGGGAACGCTCCAGTTCTGTACTGATTACCTCCCCTTTCACATCCAACTGGTCAGAGGCTGTACGCAATATGTCTAGTTTCTTCTCAGACGACTGAAAAGGAAAGAAAGAATTAACACTAAATGAAGGCTTCATAAGCCTAATATTTTTGGATCTGTTCTACTCTCAGCTTTATATAGTAAACATGGCTATTTAATTCAGCCTTCTAAAGCTGATACACTGTTCTGTGTGTTTGGGTTTAACATCTCCCTTCAACAATACCACATCAAACAAAATAGTACCAAGATTACCAATTATCAAAGTCTTACATGTATGTATCACTCCACTCAAGATTAAACCTTACAAAACAGCTTTATACAATATAAAAAGACTACGGCATAGGAATGAAACCAGAGAAGTGCTGAGAGTGTGATAGCGCAGCAAAAGATCACGCCTAACCAATGAAATATGGCCTCTTGTCAATTTACCTCAGTTAGGGTTTTAGTCTCACTGTTCCTATAAATGCTTAAACCGTAGCAAATTACGAGGCAGATACTCTATTCGCTACTCCATTGTAGATATAGTGTTCTGCTGATATTAAATATGTGTCAATATACTAGCTTCTACTAGTGGTGAAAGAAGAGGTTTCAGTTCTGAAAAAAATTTCCTCAGTAAAAAAAACTTAAATTCTTAAAAACTAGCTTCTACTACTGTGTCTGCCTGCAACTTGCGGATGATCGTGGGTTTCCCCCAGGCACTGACCGGTTTCCTCCCACCATAATGCTGGTCACCATCGTATAAGTGAAATATTCTTGAGTATGGTGTAAAACATCAATCAAATAAATAAATAAATCAGGTTTCAGTTCCACAGTAAATACAAATTTGATTCAAAATTTCTCACACACTGTAGTTAAATTCACCATACACAGGAATGAATGATAACTTTCAAAGTCAAAAGAAGTTTACCTCCAAATCGACAACTGCTTCAGCCACCAGTCTTTCTCCTTCGTTCTTGTAAAACTTGCTGTCATCAAAGAGTGTATTCACATCAGTCAAATTTCCCTCAAGCTGTGAATGTATTCTCTGAAACAAATGACATGCTGTAAGTTTGAAACACAAACAATTGATTTACTTATTTGATTTATTTATTTGATCGGTTTTTTACGTTGTACTCAAGAATATTTTACATATACTGCGGCGGCCAGTATTGTGTTGGGAGGAAACAATATAATTGATTCAAATTAGGGTGTTGCCAAATATGAACTTACAAATTTTTACCTTAGCCGATTATCAAAATATATTTGTGAGTGGTAAACCGATTGACTCCAGAAAAAAATTTCAAACAATTATGTAAATACATTTATTTAAAATCTTATTTTAATTTAAGATCATGAATGGCAAGCCAGTAAACAATGAAAATCAGAGGTCATCAGTACCTCAATTTCACTTACTCCACCATATCCACAACCTCTCTTACCTTAGTTTTATTGTAGACTATTCCACTATCTAAGTTCAGGTCGTCTGCAGCCAATCGGCCATAAGCTGACTCATTTAACAGGGTTTGCAGGTTA
Organism: Liolophura sinensis; assembly: GCF_032854445.1. Taxonomy (NCBI): domain Eukaryota; kingdom Metazoa; phylum Mollusca; class Polyplacophora; order Chitonida; family Chitonidae; genus Liolophura; species Liolophura sinensis. Next base: position 26,983,477 of record NC_088301.1, on the reverse strand, counting down.
TTCAGTTGATCACGTAGCTGTTTCAAGGAAGACTCCAGAGCAGAAATATTAAATTCACTCTTTTCTAATCCTTTGGCATTCATCAGTGTGTCTTTAGCTAATCTGCAAGGTAAGGGACAGAGTTTAAAGTACCCTAACAAACTTAGAGTCCAAAATTAGTCATAACAATAACCAGGGTTCAAAGAGTAGTGAACTGAGAAAAATCCAGACCATCAAAAAAGTCTCAATATCGTAACAAAATAGTAACAAATATATCCCAAATATAAAATAAAAGTAGACAGTAGGATTTGAACCACAATCTCAGGATCGGCTTGACTCCCAACATCATGCTGTTGTTCAGTCAGCAAGAATAATGATCTACCTCCCTGGTCCCATTCTCCCCGTCTTACCCCATCTCTTTGTTTGCTGCCTTGTCATACACCTTAAATGTCTTGTTCAGTATCAGTGAGAGGAGGCTGCGAGCTTGAGGGAGAGCTGCAGTCAGATTCAAGCCTGAGCCGTTCAGTAACAGCTTTTCCACCAGGCCATCCAAACTCTGAATATCACCTATAACAACACACAAGAACAAATGTAGGATAATGTAACAGTTTAGAGTAATGACTGAAGCAAATGTAGGGATTATGTAACAGTTTAAAGTAATGACTGATACAAATGTAGTGATAATGTAACAGTTTAGAGTAATGACTGATACAAATGTAGGGATAATGTAACAGTTTGGGCTAATGACAGGTGTAAATGTGGTGATAATGTAACAGTTCTGGGCTAATGGCAGGAACAAATGTAGGGATAATGCAATGGTTAGGGCTAATGAGGAATACAAATGTAGCAATAATGTAACTGTTTGGGATAATGACAGGTACTAATGCAGCAATAATGTAACAGTTTAGGGTACTGATAGGTACAAATGTAGGGATAATGCCACAATTTGGGCTAATGACAGGTACAAATGTAGCAATACTATAACAGTTCAGGGTAATGACAGGTAAAAATGCATTGACAGTGTAGCAGTTTTGATTTAACGCATATCATAAGGATTAACCTAATATCTCATAAATATTGCCATTTCTTTCTCAATGTGTGTAGGTCTCTGAGTACTATGAAAGGAATGGATTTTAAGTACGACGTTAAACGAGGTGATATTTTATATATTTATATCTTTCTTATATTTCATCCAAATTAATGCAACAAACAAGCAGAACAACAAAAACAGTCTTTTCCACTGCTGTTTCAGAAGAGGTTGATTTCAACAGATCAGTATCAAGGCACATTGCAATGATTTACATATATCACAAATGACAAAAGTTGATGAAAATGCACTAAGAAATAAAACAATCTATTTATTTAATTGGTGTTTTACGCCCTACTCAAGAATATTTCACTTATACGACGGTGACCAGCATTATGGTGGACAGAAACCGGGCAAAGCTTGGAGGAAACCTACAACCACCCGCAGGTTTCTGTCAGACCTTCCCACATACAGCCGAAGAGGAAGCCAGCATGAGCAGGACTTGAACTTACTGCGACCTCATTGGTGAGAAGCTCCTGGGTTGAAAACAAAACACCGGTGCTATAATGAAGGTTATCAAATGCAAATGAGGTGATTTGTTTAGAGTAACTGATCACATGTGCACACCTACCCTGTAACTGGACAAGCAGCTCGGTGACAGCAGACTGGGTGTTAGTGGCTTCAGTTATCAGCAGGGCACTGTTGTTACTATCTTGGGCACCCTGCTTTATAGCATCTTCAGCCTGCAACAATTACACCACAAAAATTTTAAACATACTTTTTCAATATTTCATCCATTTTCCTGTAAATGTTCTTTTCCCAATTAGTTATCCATGGAAAAATATGTCTGCCCATTTCCAACTCAGGGTTATCTCCCCTTAATTGTGCACCAAGAACATTTGATCATTTGACTTATTTATGTATTTGATTGGTGTTTATGCTGAGTGTCAAAACTAAGTTATAAAGCCTCCATCCCAAATAAACATGAATTGTGGGGGGTGGGGGGAGGGGGGGACAGACTGCATACTCCACAAGCTCAAAAATCTTACCCAAACTAGCAGAGCTGTCACATTATCCTCTGCGTCTTTTATAAGGTCAGTCAAGGGGAACAACTCCGCCATCTCAGCAGCAGCCAACTTCACCTGACAACATTACATGAAAAAATCCAAGTTTTACCTCCAAAAATTCATATTTTCTGACATTTATTTGCTTCTAAAAATATCCTTTTTTGATCTTGTCATTTAACGTTGTCCATCTACTTAACAAGGGGACATGAGTGCAAGTTATCAACTTTTTGAGCTATTTTGAATTTACACTTGTTTTCACTAGTAGTGCTTATCCATCTAAATACCAGTCAGTCATAATGTACCTTCACTGGAATATCACAGCACAACAAATATAAACATCCTACTAGAAAGTATAAACATTCTGCATTTTACCATGGTAAATATAGTGACAGAGATCTAACCTGTAAATCTCTGGTGATGTTCAGGATATGCTCTGCTCTGAGAAATGGGGGTGGGAGATCAGTCAGGTTGACCTTCAGGACTTCAGCCAGGGAGACATCCAGTAGGTCTGACTCGGCCATCAGTATACCTGTGCAGCCCTCATCACAAGCTACAAGGGGACAATTTATTTTATTTATTTGTTTGATTAGTGTTATTCCGAATCCTAGTTCAACAAGCACTCAATTTATCATTACATGCATGCAAGAACAATTTGAATGTGAGGTGGTGAGAGGATAACACTTGTTCTCCATGTATGTATAAATTTAATACAGCAAAGTTTTCCCCAGGGTGAACAATATCATTTAATCAGTTGAATGAAGTCTTTAAAAGCACATTTGAAACTAAATTTGATCAATATTTGTAAGTATACTTAATAGAAAAAAAAAGACAAAGAAATAAAATTAATACAAAACAACACATAAATAAATATAGTTTAATATTAAATGCCAGCAATGCAGACAAGATGCAAATTGTAAAGTCTTATTCAGGACAATTGCTCAGGAAAAGCTATATCGACTGCATGATGATGTATTTTTATTTTCCACCTTGGCTCAGCTACATTTCTTTTTGCCACTTCATGTTGTGTATTTTGGCTTGGAAAAAAGGCGTATCAATGGCAAAATGTATGTATTATATGCTACATAAAAACCTACGTTTACATCGGCCACCAATGAGAGCGTGCCTAGGTCTACATTGATCACATGACCTTCCACTGAGGCCAGGCCGACAGCGACACTGTCCTGAGACGGGATCACATGTCCGACTCAGAGCGCCATCAATGTTACAAGTACATGGATGACATCGGTCACCTTCCACTGTTGGGTCACCATAGAAACCAGGAAGGCACCTACAATGAACATCACAGATTTCAGACTGTCTCCAATACATGGGATGTTAACAGTATGCATATTAAAACCTTCAGCTCTCAGTGTGGAGATACTCTTCTGAGATTAATTGCAAGTAAATACAAACTATTCAAAACCAATTCAAAAATCAAATTACATTTTATTTTAAAATATGACAACAGTGTCTTCATGTGTATGTATCAAGCTGGGCCAAATGCAGTAACATTTACAGTGCTGCTTCAGTGAAAAACCATGTTGGAGAAACCAGTCCCATTTTACTAACACCTCATGCCAAGTGTCAACTAATGAACCAAGCGTACAAATTCAGCAGTAATATGACTAACCTGGCTCACCACTCATTTAGAAGGCTTGATAATGAACAGCTCAATGAAATTATCACGTATAAATAACGAAAGTTTTTCTGTACCTTTCCTAAGGCATCATCACATATTTTAGTCAGTCTAATCTAACTTTTGCCAGTCTAAGATTGTTCAACAGATCTCTACATAAGCTATGCTAGGGGCATACTTATGATTTTAACTACCTTACTGATGTGTATCACAATTTCCATAGTTTTGTTAACATTACCGTTCACAGTGTTGACCCGTAGTTCCCTCAGAGCAATTGTTACAGACATAATCTTCTCCATAACTATAACATGTCGGGCTAAAGCTGAAAGAAAAAATTATTAAAAACTCTAAATTCCAAAATTATTTAAAAGATGTCCCACATTTCAGATAGGACTTGGACATAAAAAACTGAAATTAATATGATAAAATCAGAAAGATACTCTTAAAAGAAAATTTATAAACCTCCTTGCACCCTCCCTTCACTCCTCTAAAAAATAGAAATGATAAAAACAAAACAAAAAAAGAAGATATGTTACTGTTTTCTGATACATTTGATATTAATAAACAAGTCAGTTGCATAGCTTTATAATAAATATTTCAGAGTAGATGTAAAGTTTTAAACACTAAAATCTTACTTGTTTGAGTTCATCTTCAGTGGACAGGCACACCTCTCACAGAAATTTGGCTGATTCCGCGGCCCATTGTCATAGTAACCAGATTCACAATTTTCACAATGTGCACCAGTGGTATGATGTGAACATGACTGAAATGATGTATGATGGAACTGGATATATGGAATTTCACTGTTAAACACTGGTAATTGAAAGTAACAGAAGTCACGAATTGCATGCATCTATGAGTGGTTATATAGTGATGATGTACTACCTTTTCGCATATCAAAGAACAACTTTTAGTGCAATTTATGCATATTTATGATTACATTTTGGAGACACAACTACATTGCTTGGATTGGTCAATTTGAGGGCTTCACAAAAAGTATACTTTTATCAGCCTACACAGAATAATGCCTTCGGAATACATGTATGCTTAAAGAAACATCTTGCAAACATGAGAAAAAGTTGAAAAATTACAGTAGACAGAATGGAAATCATTCTAATATTTATAATCTGTACTGTGGCAGAATATTTACCAAAAAACCAAAAAAACAAATGCTTCCTCTACAATCAACTACACTGGTCACCAATGTAATTAAGCTCTATAAACCCTTTTCTACAATGATCCCATGGAGCCTCCAAAATAATCACTGTTGATCACTAAAATAATCCCTGTTAATCCCTAAAATAATCACTGTTAATCCCCAAAATAACCACTGTAGATCTCCAAATTTTGCCCATCAAAAATAACCATGGTTGACCTCAAAATATCAACTAACCAAAGATGACCTCCAAATTTTGCCCTGATGAAAATAATTACAACTTTATTCCACTTGATTACCTGACAACCCCCTGAGTACGGATCACAATGGTGACTGTGGTTGTTACATTCACACAGCCTCATCCCCAGGGTGATGTTAGATAGGTTTGACCAGTCTACAGAATCCTGGGAAGAGTCTCTGTAAAAACCTGAACCTGGAAGCTGACAATTAAAAAACACACAGGTTTTTAAAATCTTAGTACACAGACACCTCACAAAAGTAGCTATATATTTTTCCAATTTGACTGGACTAGTGAGCTTGCATGTTTTAATCTTGCTTGCAATGTTTTATGTACACTATAATCCTGACCATGTCATTATAAGTCAAATATTCTTAATACACATATGTAAATAACATCCATTACTTCTACGTTAGCATCATGTTTCTTGTAGTAGGATGATGGATAGGTTTTTATATATTCTTGTCTCATGCAGCTATGATATTCCTCATGTGGCCTAATCTTTCTTGAACAAGTAATTCTTGCAACACACATTCACCCAAATGTCATATTTGATTCAGGAAGATCTATTTATTTTATTTATTTATTTGATTGGTGTTTTACGCCGTACTCAAGAATACTTCACTTATACGATGGCGGCCAGCATTATGGTGGGTGGAAACCGTGCAGAGCCCCACAACCATCCACAGGGTGCTGACAGACATTCCCACATACGCAGGAAGATCTATGAAGCAGAGCTTTGAAAATAAATTTGTATCACAATGGCTTTTTTCCCCTCCATATGTTGATGAAGTCCAAGGCACTGCTACATATTCTGTTTTAATATTTGTACAAACACCGTTACCTGGAATACCAATCTTACCTGACAAGAGGAGCCACTGTATAAGGCTGGACATTGACAGAGCTCAATGCCAAGGGCAGATAACCCAGCACTCATGTCTTCAGTTGCTATCTCCAGGGACAACCCTAAGAGCCTGTATCAAGGTGAGCTGCATTATTGTTTCATTTCCAGGAAAAATAGAACGCGTGTCCTTTTTTTCAGGAATATTTTCTGATACATAGGTAAAACCCCAGGTTTAGTCAACATTACCTTAACATCATAATTTTTAAGACTCGACTGCATCTTAAAATAATACCATGCCATGCTTTAAATGCCTTGCCACTAAAAGCACAGTTGTCTAATGACCTTGAAAAGATAGGTGAAAGTTAATGAAAATAAAAAAATTTTTCGGCATGACAAGGTACATCTCTGATGAAAATTGCTTAAATAGTTCAAAAGTCTGCCCCAAAATATAACATAATTAAACGATCAAAGATCAGTCAAAAAAAGCAAACAAAAAACAAAAAAAAAAAAAAACTCACTTTTAGGCCAATACTTCAAGGTCAATTTTGTTCGAGGTGTAAAAACTGAGAAGAGAATTTAGCACGGTACTTACTGGACATAATAGTTGTAGGCTGAGGGAGCCGCTAGGATGTATACATCCTCCAGGTCAGAGAGAACCGCCATCAACATGGGTCTGCTTACAGACTGGCTTGGCTGCCCCTCCATTACCCAGTACTCCTGCAACATTGGGAAATATCCAATTGTGTAAAATGTTGCCTGTATTATTTACATGATTGGAGTTTTGTGCCATCTTCAAGAGTATTTGAAAAGTATAATGGCAGGCAGCATTAAGGTGAAAGGAAATCGGACAGAGTTCACAGGAAACACAATATCATCAGCAAGTTGCTGGCAGACCTTTCCACGTACAACTGGAGAGAACTCGAGACGATTGCACGGCTGCTGGGTGACTTTACTTAGTATCAATCAGATAAAAGATCTGTCACTGGCAAGTCAATAGCTCACCATCAGTACACCTGTGGTGTCCCCTTTAACACAGCATTAGAAATCAATCCTCTGCAGAAAGTGTAGATGAGTTGACTGAGCGTTTTACAGGAATGGTGAGCAGCCAACATTCAACATCCAGGCCACTACTATTCCATGGGCTAGCCAGTGGCATACCACTGGCAGGACTAGAAGCACACTAAAAGGAAGTTTCCCAAATGTTTCATTTGGTTAATTTACTTTAGTTTATGTTTCCCTTAAGATATGAAAAGAATTACCGAAGAAAATATTAAATATCTTCTGAAAAACTATAGGTTCAATACCCCAGTTGGAAATACATCTTCAAAGCAAAACAATCGGCTTTTTCATTTTGTTTTTGTTTGATGTTTTATTCTTATAACTACCATATGTGCAAACAGCCTGTCATTTTCAACATGCAAATTAACTTTCTTCAAAGAATTTTTTTTCAGTTTTTTGTCAAACCTTACTGAAGTCACCATACAAGAACCTACCTCAGAAAAGACCACCTGCACCAAATTCTCCACATTAGGTAGTAACCTGAGATCACCGCGTGCTCCAACACTATCCCACGACCTCTCAGCACCGCTGTGACTTCTGAGAAGGTGGCTGTATCCTCGGCCCAATCAGCTGACCCGTCAACCTCTGACACAGGAGCATGGAACAGCAGGCGGTACTCCAGGTGACCACGGTACGATAGTACCTAAAGCGTATCAAAAAACATTTTTGCTTACAAGTCACAGTCGTTTCTTTATCTCTAGCTAGTCCGTCATCCTTTTTCATCACTCACAAACCCACAGCTGTCATAATATGTACATGAAAATGAAATATTCGTGGATATGTGTAAAACAAACACCAATTATTCACAAAAAAAAATAAATAAACATATCAATCCGTCTAAAATCAAAAAAAAATTCAAATTGTGGTACATGATGAATATGTCCTTACTGACATAACTCCTGAGGACAGGAAAAAAAATACCAAAATATTACCTTTTTGGTAACAACAACATTTCTGTTTTACATGCAAATTAACAGGACACCCACTGGATATCGCATATATTTATTTAGGAGTAACATTTTAAGTAACATCTACCGTATATACTACGATATATTTCCCAGGCTCACATCCACAAGACTTTGTAAATGAGCTTTTTGAAACTTTTCTTATAAATCACATCGCCTTATGACTCTATAAAACAGAGAACATCTTTTACGAAAAAAGTTATGAGAAATATGGCTTTCAAAGTTTTGTGAAAGCCGCCCAAAACATGTGAATATGGCACATGTGAAAGCCGCCCAAAACATGTGAATATGGCACATGTGAAAACAGTGGTGTGAATACCTTATCCCCAGTGAAGTTACGTGGGAGAGACCAGTACAATGGTTCTAGAATTTCAGTCGGAGGGACACTGACATCATACACCCCTTGTGGGATAACATTGTAGCCGTGGCTCTGCATCACAGGGTGAGGGGATCGCCCGTTCAGGTTCACCTTTGCGTCTTTTCCGTACACCTGACGACACAGGACAAAGGATCACTCATAAAAACTGGTGACAAGTCTGAAAATATCTTTAAATGTCTTGTATGTGGAAATTCGAAAATTATTCGTGCAGAATGGGTAGAATGCAGAAATTCAAAGGTCAGTTACCCAAAGGGCACCCATTTGTGACCAATAAGTAAAATTAAAATTTAAATTAAAATCAAGTAAAGAACCGAATTTGGTAATAGTATAATGAATTTTAAAGCACACACTTAGTCGTTATGAAGCACTGTTTGTACAGCCTCACTTGATGGTAATCCAGCGAGATGGGAAGTCACCACTTCTAGCCCAACCACTCTAGCAACTGAGCTATCCAGCCAGATAGGAACAACTCGCTTGTTACAGTCTAATTATATGCAGTGAATGATTTTTCACAAAGACACACAGCATTTATAGTACAATTTACTCAAAATGACTTGGTGTGTAAGTAGATACAATTTTCAACAGTGATGTATTGAGACCAGTGAAAGTACTGGCTCAAGTGAGTTTTGAACTCACAACTTAGGGTGTCTGGCCTCACTGCTCTATCCACTGAACTATCCAGCCAGAAGGGAATGGCTCGCTTGATACAGTCTACAGTTATATAAACAAATGCATGAAACATCACATCACATTTCACAGTAGTTTGTGGGTTTGTTTTTAATATTTAAATTTGATTTTTCACCTTTTTCCAGAAGTAAAGTGCCTGAGAACACTGGTCTGTCTTCCCAAAGCAGAAGCATTTAGAACAGCCATTTACATTCTCTGCTAGTAGACCAAAGTGACCAGCTCTACATTGGTTGCATCTTCTGCCTTCCACATTTTGCTAAAGAACACAAAATTATTAATAATTAATAACTAATTTAATACATGATATACAGGATGAAAGAAATTCATACAATTAAATTCATAAATACAAAACATGTTTGTGGGGCTTTGGTGACCATAACCATGTTGTGGCCACTTGGGCAGTCTAACATTTGTGTCTTCCACCAAAACTGTGTACATATAATTTGTCATGTGGAAAAGTTTGTTGATAACTTGCCAGGGCAATCCAGTTTTCTCCACTCATAAAGCTGACCAACAAGTGAAAAAATTTTCAGTATTTTCTCCAGCAAGAAATCCCTTAATTCTTTCAAATTCAAACCATCACTCATAATTAAACCTTTTCAGTCATCTCAGTCTTGTCCATATATATTGGCTTTGCTGTATCACAGAAAAAAAAAATATATGGTGGTCAATAAGTCTTACCTTACACAGACAGGCCCCTGTCTGGTCACACTGACAAGCACCTGACCCATCACACTGTGTGGGCAATGTTCCATTCTGGTTACACAAACATGAGCGACAGCTTGGGAAACCATAGTAACCAAACTGACAGCGGTCACAGTTCTGTCCAGTATAGTCCTCCTTACAGAGACACTGACCAGTGAGCTGGTCACACTGGCTGTTCACGGATCCAGATTTATGGCAATCACACCGCTGAAAAAAACAAAACAAAATGTAAATTCAGGAACCAGTTAATTCAAAGAAATATTGAAATTTAAACCAGGCTTAAGTATTAAACTCAGTCCAAAACTAATAAGCAATACCATTTTTTTAATCCAGACTAATATTAATACTGGGCTTAACTGCAAATATGCTTTTGAACAACAGCCCAGGGTTAATACACTTCAAAGGAAATAACCAAACCTAGAAGAATCAGATCTACATAAGTTTGGCAAAGTTTTCATATATGATTACAAAGGAAGCTAGGTAAGTACGTAATTTAACTTAAGGATAATCTAACACCTGGGATTGAAGACATCCATACTTATGAAATTCTCATCATGTCTTGAAATTGAAAAAAAAACAGTAATTATTTTATACCATTGCACATATTGACTTTTACAGAGTATGGTTACAAACACATGTGTGTGGTACTTCAGGTATTCTTAGAAATAATAAACCAGTTATGAAACCTTGTTGAAAAAAATTTTTCCACAAAGGAATGTTCTTATATTCTGATGTTTACCTTGCACCCCTTGACAGGATGTAGCCCCCAGGTATTACTGACACAGCTCTGACACTGCTCTCCCTCTGTGTTCTCTGGGCACACACAGTTACCAGTGTCAGGGTCACACACATGGTGCTTAGACTTACACGGCTGGCAGGCTGAGAGTGAAACAATCAAGAGAGGGGAAAAAAATGCAGTAAAGGCTGATTTGGTAGAAATATATCAAACATCATAAAAAGCTAATTTCCCTTCTTCTAGTGCATAAAAAAATCCTTCATTTCCTGTTGCTGGGCCAAACTGATAGACAAACGATGAGAAAGATTACATGTAACATGGGGTTATAGATGAAAGGAGAATAACACCATGCAAGGGACATGGAATGATAGAAAATGGTGAATGAACAAAAAAGAATTCAATTAACACAAGGTGGTAGACAACGAAGAATAAAACACAAAGAATGCAACTGACATGGGGTGATAAACAATGGAGAATAAATAGCAAACATTATACATGCAATTGAAACACTGTGATAGACAATGGAGAATACACATGTAAGAACATAGTTGAAAAGGTGTGATAGACAATGAAGAATACACAAAGAAAGCAATAACCGCAGGATATATTGAATGATTATTGCATGATAGACAATTGAGAATTATTGACAAATAAAGCAACACACACGGGGTGATACCCCATGGAGAATAAAGAAGAAAGAATGCAATAGACGTGGGTTGATAGACAATGGAGGACAAAGAAGGAAGAATGCAATAGACCTAGGTTGACAGACAATGGAGAATAAAGAACACAGGATGTAGAGTACTGCTGGTTCCTAACAATATATCTGGAACGGATATGGGTTAGAACTTCAACGTAGGAAGGGCGGAATATTGCTCATATCATACGCCGATCATATGGCCGAGATGCCCATACCATCCACGCATGCTGGGCGTAGGATCTGCGTATGAAGGGCATAGGATCCGCGTATGAAGGGCATAGGATCCGCATATGAAGGGCATAGGATCCGCGTATGAAGGGCATAGGATCCGACCATTATCCTTGTAGGGTTTTACCACATACACTAACATTCATATATGAACTCATCTAACATGTAACAAATGCCACCTTGTTCAACACCAACCTTGTTTGTTCTCTCTGAATAACAAAAATAGTCATAAACGCTCTAATTCCTGGCATGGTTACTAATTCGCACATTATCATGATAATAAGCGCATGAAGTTTGCAGACTGTTTCTGCAATTATTCGATAAATTCAAAAACCATAACCTACATGCACCAATAACTGACTTTTCTGAGGAAGTCAATTTAAGTGCTAAATACAGTGTAAAGCTAAAACGGAACTTACACATGATAACTTAGGCACCACAAATGGTTAATTTATAATATTAGGACAGCTTTTGGCCAGAGCTTACATCATCTTCTGCTGTTCAGGAATGCGGTTACGATTTTACATTTCCACTGACACTAATATACTTCGTCGAGAAACTGGAAAATGAAACACAAAAGTCGTGCTTTGCACAAGCTCACGTTTTTTACTGGCTTGGATAAGTGAAAGTTAAACGAATCATAGACCATTCACTAATACTTTTCTCGTCACCAGGCTTGTTTGCCAGGTAAGCAAACTGAAGATACATTATGTCATATTTATAGCTAGTGTGTAGGCAAAAGGCCCGAGTGCCTTAATGCGATTTGGACCAGACTACATGTATTGGCTGATAAAGATCCACATAAGATGCGATCAGAATGATGCCAACATCTACGCATGGGCTGCCCATCATGATCTGCATAGTATTCATCCCACGTCCGGTCAAGATGCACCCAGGATTGGGCGGTACTGTGATTAACACAGGGTGCGAAGTTCAAGACTGCCACTGACATTAGGCAATAAACAATGGATTTATTGATTTTTTTATCTGATTGCTGTTTTATGCCGTACTCAAGAATATTTCACTTATACGACGGCGGCCAGCATTATGGTGGGAGGAAACTGGGCAGAGCCCGGCGGAAACCCACAACCAAATATACAATGGAGAACAAACAGCAAACAATGTAACTGACATAGAGAATACAACAATTAACCCAGGGTGAAAGAAAGGAAGATTGAAATAGACAATGTGTTATTGTGACAATGGAGAACAAACAATAGGGAGCATAATTGACATGGTGTGATAGCTAGACAATGGAGACTACACAGGACAGTGTGATAGACAATGGAGACTAAACAACACCACTTGGTGATAGACAACAGGTAAATACAAGGAATGCAATGGACATAGGATGACAGACAATGGAGATAAACAACAAAGAATGCACTGGACATAGGATGGCAGACAATGGAGAATAAACAACGAAGAATGCACTGGACATGAGATGGCAGACAATGGAGAATAAACAACAAAGAATGCAATGGACACAGGATGGCAGACAATGGAGAATAAACAACAAAGAATGCAATGGACATGGGATGGCAGACAATGGAGAATAAACAACAAAGAATGCAATGGACATGGGATCGCAGACAATGGAGGATAAACAACAAAGAATGCAATGGACCTGGGATGACAGACAATGGCGAATAAACAACAAAGAATGCAATAAACATGGGATGACGGACAGACAATGGAGGGTAAAAAACAAAGAATGTAATAAACATGGGATGACAGACAATAGAGGGTAAAAAACAAAGAATGCAATGGGCATGGGATGACAGACAATGGAGAATAAACAAGAAAGAATGCAATAAACATGGGATGACAGACAGACAAAGGAGGGTAAAAAAAAAAAGAATGCAATGAACATAGAATGACAGACAATGGAGGATAAAGTACAAAGAATGCAATGGACATGGGATGACAGACAATGGAGAATAAACAACAAAGAATGCAATGGACATGGGATGACTGACAGACAATGGAGGGTAAAAAACAAAGAATGCAATGGACATGGGATGACTGACAATGGAGGGTAAAAAACAAAGAATGCAATGGACATGGGATGACTGACAATGGAGAATAAACAACAAAGAATGCAATGGACATGGGATGACTGACAATGGAGGATAAACAACAAACTCATGATATTCACATCATATTTCCAAATGAATCGACTTGAACAACAGTCATCAGAATAAGATATATCCCATTTGACCTTTGATATAAAAAGCACAGTAATACTTTGTACTGTATTGTTTCAGTACATTGAAAAAAAAAATATTTATCTATTTATTTGACTGATGTTTAACAGTTTAATTTTTCTCTTATATGACGATGGTCATGTTGATAAGTTGAGGAAACCACACCATCCGGAAACAGTGACTGAGAGCTGGATTTGAATAAGAATGCAAATAAAAACTTTGGGAGGAGTTGCAAATGGTTACAGATAAACGGACAGGTTGACCAGGTGACTACTATATCATACGGCATCTGCCCGGGTGATTAAAGGGGTACAACTGTAGGTTTGGTTTTAAGAAGGAATCCTTGTTGAGGCTTAGATGTTCACCCTCTTACCTCTACAGCCCTTGTACGAGAAGCTGTAATACCCCTGTTCACACTTTGAACAATTCCTACCACCCACGCCGTCTTTGCATGAACACTGGCCTGTGATTGGATCACAGGAGCTATCCCATGATCCCTGTCTATGGCAGTTACATGACTCGCAACCTGTGTCTGCTGTCAAATTCCAAAAACCATCCTGAGAAATAGATCCAAAAAAAAAAAAAAAGGAAAATATTTACAAAAATATTGTTGGAACTAGCGGTTTGCTAAACTATATAAAAGTGACATGCCAAAATGCCAAAAGTTCACTTGGGCTAGTCTTCTCACTATCCACTTAAAGTGAAGAGTACTTGCTCTGACTGATATAATGACAGCTATGCCAACTGCAACATTTTTAGCTCAATGGGCAACTGTGTGTGTCTATTAGTCGGGATTTTTTGATATCCTATCTTTTGATATTGGCCGTTCACTTAATGAAGGGTCTTACTGGTCGTTCACTTAATGAAGGGTCTTATTGGTTGTTCACTTAATGAAAGGTCTTATTGGTCGTTCACTTAATGGAAGGCCTTATTAGTCGTTCACTTAATAAAAGATCTGAGTGCAAGTTCCAAAACACAACAAAGTTAATATTGAGATTTCAGTGATTTGTGCTTTCAATTTAGAGCCCTGAAGGGACATGCACAGCTGCTGGACTATGATCCGAGATCACGGCGCAATCATTCCAGTATGTTGATTTTCTTTGGTTCCTATTGTCAAGAGCTCACAAAGAGCCTGCATCACTTAATCAGAGCTCACCTGACACTCATCACACCTTTGTCCTGTGATGTGAGGTAAACACAGACACTGCCCGGAGGACGGGTCACATGACAGACTACTGTTAGTGCCCTCGGCATGACAGTCACATTCTGAAACAGGTAAGAAATGAGTTCACCTCAAAAAAAAAAAGAAATATATTTTTTAAAGAGTGTTACATACTCTGAAATGTTTCAATTCTGTGGTGGTCTGTATGGACGACCGGCCACTACTTTGGGGTACTCTGACATCATATCACCTTGTCATCTTTACATTCAAAACAGAAATTTTGTAAATATTGCTCAATTAATCTTTCTACTCATGGGAGATAAGAGCTATTCTGACATTAAAAGCTGTGTGTAGTGTGAGAAAGATTTCTTCTCGCCTCAGAGTGCCTATGTGGTTCATAAAGCCCGCCACAGAATTCAAATCTTTAACTCTCTTCCAAAAAAAGTTTCCTTTGGCATTTTGAAATGTCCATCTGATGAAACTTCCTTCATTTTTTAGCTTTTTTTCTCCCCCTTAAAACGACTTACCCAAACAGCCCGAATCAGACAGCCCATAATGTCCATCTTGACAGGTGTCACATGACAACCCTGTTACCCCATCCTTACAGTCACACTGACCAGTCTTGGGGTCACACACCTGGTGGAAGGAGCCAGTACTACTGCAGTTGCAAGGGAGGCAACCTGCCTCAACATTGCCAAAACCTACCTAACACAGAATCATGCAGAACCATGTCATTAAATAGGTATTTAATATTTATAACTACTGACGCATGTTGTAACGTATTCATACAACTTTTTATACAAATAAATTTTCTTCTCTGGAACCCATGTCAGACTCTGCGTCATTGTCATTACCTTATGGCCTAAATGTATAATCAAAGAGTACATGGCAAGGCCTCTCAGTAAACTATGGATGGTCAACGGTTTCTCCCGGTTTCCTCCCACCACAATGCTGACCTCCATCATATGAGTGAAATATTCTTCAGTACGGCGTAAAAGACCAATCACATAACAAATAAATATAATCCCTACGAGTTAACCCTCCATGCATTATATCTTTATTAGGCCAAAAACACTTAATTCCTTGCTTCCTGACACTACTTGAAACTCATTATTTCATTTTTTGCCATGAAATGGTTATGAAAGGGGATATTTTCATGAAATAATGATCATGAAAAATTGAAATTGTTCCCTCACCTGCACCAATTTCACAAAATATACCAACAAGAAACAAGGAACCAGGTGGCATTAGCCTAAATCAATACAATATAAAAATCAATTAACTATTACAAATCAGAAAAATTGTTCCTGTTTATTAATTTTTTTTACATCCCAATCGAGAATATGATAGCTTCAGATTTCTGTAGGGTTAGCAGTATAAAAATCATGATAGTCTAAACAGCTCATGCAGCATTTATAATGGCTGTAGGATTCCCTGTTTTAATACATGCATATGGCAGAATGATAGCTCTGCGGAGAGTGAGGGTTTATCAGTCAATATGTCTTGGTTCTAAAGGGAAGACCGTACCTCACACTGGTCACAGTGCCTTCCACTGTAGTGGGGTTTACACACACACTGACCGCTCCTCTGGTCACACTCACGGCCCACTGACCCAGTCTCCTCACAGTTGCAAGCTGGGCAAAGGTAAGCAAAAAGTGATTTATTTATTCGATTGATGTTTTATGCCATACTGAAGAAAATTTCACTTTTACGACAGCATTATGGTGAGAGGAAACCAGGTACAGCCCGGGGAAACCCACAACCATCCGCAGGTTGCTGACAGACCTTCCCACGTACGGCCAGAGAGGAAGCCTGCATGAGCTGGACTTGAACTCACAGCCACCGCATTGGTGAGAGACTCCTCGGTCATTATGCTGCGCTAGTGCGCTAATCAACTCAGCCACGGAGGCCCCAGCAGAGAGTGAGCAGGCATATTAGCAAAGTTAGAAATCAATAGTTCTGATGATCATGGCAAAACAAGGAGCCAAAATATGGAGTTAAGAATATGTATATCTACCATGTATATCACAGAAGATGATAACATACGATCCAACAATGATTCTGTTTGAAGGGCAATAACACTTTTTCTATGATGGTCCTAACATTAATAATTGTAAGATTTTCCAAAATTTAAACTGCTGAACTACCGTGTTTTCTTTAATAATAAAAGGAGTGAGGTTAAAAGATTTTTTAATGAACAATATTTGATCCACATCAGTCATACTATGAGACAGAAGGTGTCACACAAAATATTATTATATAGTTAACTAAGGTGTTTATAGTGTTACATTTCTATGTGAGTTTTTTTTTTCGCCAAGTAAATTTGTTTTTTTCTTAATACAATTGTTCACTGTATTATTATTATTTGATAATAATGAGTCAGGTATAGAACAAGTCTCTTGGACTTTATTCCCGCCATTTATGAGATATCTCATTATACATATATTTACGTATGGTGAATAAACATTCAATTCAATTCAATTTAATTCAATAATAAAGGGTTCACTTACTGATATACTTGTACAAGGGACCTAATATCTCAGTAATGGTGATCCTTATGGGATCCTTATTCCGCTTTGATTAGTTGGTGTCTAAACCCCGTGCCTGAGAGTTTTTCACTTATATGACTAGGTCCAGGTTAGTAGCTGGAGGAAACCAAAATGCCTGGAGTAAACCTCTAACCTTAACCAGGTAACTGACAAACCTTGACTTAAAGCTGTAGTCAAAACAGTCAGAGCTGGATTTAAATATACAATATAATTGGTCTAAAATCTGATAGTTGAAGCAAGTCAATGCTTAAACCCCCTTAGCGTTGAGTCAGCACCACCCAAATCCCTCCCCCCCCCCCCCAGCAATATTGGTGATTTTTGAAACTTGTATGAAATTAATCATAGACTTTTCACTAAAAAAACTTTCTCCTCACCTCTACAGTCTCTATTTACTGCTGTCCCAAAGAATCCGGGCTTACACTGGCCACAATTGAACCCCTCAGTGTTACCTAGACACTTCAGGCACTCTCCTGTCAGCGTGTCGCAGTTTCCCACAGCCTGGAGATCTATGTTGTTGTTGCACTGGCATGGCTTACAATAGTTGCCAGGTACTAGGGGGTTGCCAAAGAAGCCATCATCACAACTGAGAGAATAGAAAAACAAGAGGGAAACTTCAATCTAATCAATGACCACAAATGGACTGTCTGATATGAGTCTTTAATTTCATAGAGGATACTGCACAGTGAAGGCTGAATATCTTAAAATTCTATTCTAGTGAGGAGTGGAAATGATAATCTGTGTGACGTGACGTGATGTGTCAAGTGGGTTATCATTTCACCTACATATCAATAATAAAATAAGTTTTTTTTTGTTACTACACACAAGATACATTTTCAATGAAACACCAGAACATATACATTTTAAAATGACTAAAATGTATGCTGAACTGATTCAAAAAAAGGCTTACAGTTCACAATGAAGTCCCACATGTCCAGTATGACAGCCCACACAGACGTAATCAGAGTTATCTTCCTTCATGACACAGTCTACGGCAAACTTATTGAAAGCTGCCACCAGAGGGCAACCACACGGTTTGCACCTATCTCTGTCTCCTGCTGTCGAGTTACTATAAAATCCAAGCCTGCAACGTTCACAGTGATCACCAGCAGTATTGTCTCCACAATTCTGTATTAAAAAAATAATTAGCATAATAATAAAAATTAACATTTTATGTGTTTATCTTTTACAAGTTTCTAACAATGGGCTACTGACATAATTATCCCCCTTGATCCCTCTGAGCCTGCTTACCTCCCCTTGGCTCCACTGGCTGAGGACTTCATGTAAATTCCATTGAACACCTACCTGACAATTAACACCTACATCACAATTAACAAAAGTTCTAAGACTTCATGACAAAATGAAAATTTCAGTTTAAATCTAGGTTCACAGATAAGAAGATCTGAGCCTGACCTAAATCTAGGATAGTTTTGTGATTCCAGGGTTAGAGGATTCCAGGCTTTCTGTAGTATAAATTTTCAAGGCATCCACGCCACACCTCCCTCAGAACATCCCACCTGTAACTCAGCTCACCTGACATATCCCGGTCACAGGGTCACAGTGTGAGGCATGACCATGACAGTCACATCTCCGACACTCTCCCCTCATCAGTGTGTTGTTAACTCTCCTGTATCCCACCTCGCATTTCTGATAAACGCAAATATATATCACATTATACTACAGTAAAAATACACAAAGGCTTTCTCTCAAATACCACAGCCATAAGTAACCTCTGACCATGTCAAAACATCTATTAAACTATTGTCCCTTTTGATACCAGTAGGAGACTAATAATTTCCAATGGTTATACAAAAAAAACTCACATTTTTAAGTGGATAAAGTATACTTCTTACAGAGAGGCGAATGATTTCAACATCTTGGAGATGTTAGTTCACATAAGCTATGTAAATGTGACCCATAATATACAAGGTACCAAGGATGTTTGATTTGGGATCCCACCCACCCTCTTCCACAGTATGAACTCTGAGATTTATGATAAAACGTTACACTCTTTGCTAATCAAGATTTAATGATGGTATCTGACAGGCGAGCCTAATACCCATGGGTTTAGCCAGCAATCTGATAGTTGAGCCTAATACCCATGGGTTTAGCCAGAAATCTGACAGTCAAGCCTAATACCCATGGGTTTAGCCAGCAGATTGAGGCACTTTATTCCTATAAAATTAACATGGCCGAATATGAAGAAAGAAAAAACACATAACAGAAAGGATGTCAATGGGATTGGACAACCTGATTTCAGATTCTAGTTAAATGTACACCCATACCCCCACCTCCATTCACCCCCGCCTACTTACCTCACAAGACATGCCAGTGTACCCCTCAGGACATGCACATTTCTCCACAGACCCCATTGGCTCATCACTAGCCTCAGCTGTTTCCATGGCAACTTCCAACTTTACATCTTTTAGCCTGAATGAACAAAACCATAGTGACATACATGTAATGATGTGCGTCAACAATAGCTAATTTTATCTTTACCACTTGATCTATATGAATTTGTTGCAAGACCCGCAATTTCAGTTTTCAGTTTTTCTTCTGTTGTGTATTCTATTCTGTTGAAATGACATTATCAGACTGTGTAACTACATTTAATTAAGGAAAGAGAGCTGGTTCCCTTAAGGCATCTGTACTTCAATTCAAAAAGTCTGTGCAGTTGCAAGAAAATTATTAGTACATTAATGACCAGAATTCAGTTCTGGTCATTTATTTATTTTTTTTAATCAGGATTCAGGTTTTATGCCGTACTGTTCAACAGTAACATGGGTTGATCAAACCAGGATTGCTGGAGAAAGCCATTGGCTCCGGGAATCTTGAGGTATTCCATGTCCTTGGCTGGTATTAAGCCAATATGTCATCCTGGCTTCCTCTCCGGCCGTACGTGGGAAGGTGTTCAGCAACCTGCGGATGGTCGTGGGTTTCCCCCGGGCTCTGCTCTGTTTCCACCCACCATAATGCTGGCCGCCGTCGTATAAGTGAAATATTCTTGAGTATGGTGTAAAACACCAATCAAATAAATAAATACGTCGTCTTTTCCACTGATTGAATCACAGCATCTCATAACCATCCCCTCCAAAACTCACTTTGACACTGTCTGTCCTGTGTGGTAGGACGCCCGAATAAGGAGGCTCTTCAGATTGGACAAAGCCATCATGAAATCCGCTTTTGTGATTGGATGATAGAAGTAGCCAGTGACGTTGTCCCGTTCGAACCAGTTCTGCTCAGTCATGTTGACTGTCACCTTGTTTTCCTGGTCTTCCCTATAATAGATGCCACGTTTACCTATGGTGAGCCCCTCTCCCTGTAAAAATCATAAACAAGAAAATGCACTTAACCTGAATATTTGCCAACAGAAAGTCCAATTTTAAAGGCTAATAAAATCCATAAAATATTATTCTGATGCCGACAGTTACATCTTTATATATTATCAACATATTATCCCACATTCCAAACAAACTGTGAAGCACTGTGATGAAACGAGACTTATTTGAGTAATGAAAGGCTAGTCGCTTTGAGTGATGAAAGGCTAGTCGCTTTGAGGGGTGAAAGACTAGTTGCTTTGAGGGGTGAAAGGCTTGTCGCTTTGAGTTATGAAAGGCTAGTCGCTTTGAGTGATGAAAGGCTAATCGCATTGAGGGGTGAAAGGCTAGTCACTTTGAGGGGTGAAAGGCTAGTCGCTTTGAGTCTTGTCCTCGAACAAAACAATTTTCAGTGCACAAGATCTTGAGTTTATATAAATGATTATGGCTTAACGCCACATCGGCAATATCTCAGCCATATTGTGGCGATGAGTTTATATATAGCTTACAAAGTGAAGGTCCCTCACTCCTATTGTCAGTGTTGATTACAGGTAAGTTAAATCTTACCTGTAGAATGACATCAGGTTCTGACATGTGGTGAGTCTCATGAGAGTAACCAGATGTCTCATAAAGTATGGTGAACTCTAGCACCCCACCATAGGAATACAGCTGAAATGAACATGTCAACACAAGCTTAATGACACAGCTATATAATCTATGACATCTAACGTAAGAATTAACTATGCAACATTTTAATTTGCTCATAGTTTGTATAAAGGGGTTTGGAGAACCGAATATCCTGTATTTGCCAGGACTTTCTAGGACCACTTTTGTACAAAAAAAAAGTACAAAAACTTTCTCTAGAGATTAACAGATTCTACTTTGGTTGCTCATTGATTAGTCTATTTTAATATAAAAGAATATGATATTTAATTAACATAGAAAAATCAAGCACTTTTTCAAGGGCTTGTCTCAAAATAAAATGTTTTGCAAGGATTTTCGAAGTCTTGAAAACCTTTCAATAAAATGCACAAGTAAATTCAAGGGGGACAACTAGCGTGTGTTACTCAAGATAAGATGTGGGTGTCACTCTGAATTATCAAGACTAATTAATGTTGTCAGACAACTTCAACTTGAGTGCTGAGTGCTTGGGGTCTAACGTTGTGCTCAACAATTTTTCAGTCATATGGCGACGAAGGAATCTTTAGGGTGCATATGATGTGCCTCCTTGTTGCAGGGCTGATTTCCACCGCTCTTTTATCTAGTGTTGCTTCACTGAGGCGACTTACCAAAGGCAAGTAAGCCGTCCCCGCCCGAGCCATTATACTGATACGGGTCAACCAGTCGTTGACCTATCCTCTTCATGCTGAACGCCAAGCGAGGAAATAATTCAACTTGAGCCCTCACAATCGTTCAGTATTTTGGAATAATTACATATAAGAACTCACCTTGTCACCACGGTAACCTGTGGGAGCAGCCCAGTACAG
The DNA here is from genome assembly GCF_032854445.1 of Liolophura sinensis. Taxonomy (NCBI): domain Eukaryota; kingdom Metazoa; phylum Mollusca; class Polyplacophora; order Chitonida; family Chitonidae; genus Liolophura; species Liolophura sinensis. The sequence goes on along the minus strand of NC_088301.1, from coordinate 26,961,352 downwards.
AGGGTCTTCCTCAATGCCCTCCACACCTGGGCCCTCATAAACCAGCCAATCACCATCCTCTAATGGAGCATAACCATGGTAATTGGGTAGTACATCCACTTGAACTATCCAATCATTCATGTCATTCACCTGGGATAAAAAAGCAATAACAACGAAGAATTATCTCTTCTGTGTAAACCATACAAGATTATCAGATATGCTTAGACATAAGCAATAACTCCAGATATCATGTGCATACATTTTGTCAATAAGCATTGTAACCAAGATATTATGAACAATACAAGGAAATGGTTTAGCATTTACAACGACCACCTGGCTTAAATCTAATTTCTGCCCTAGAATTGAGGTTATACCCACAGTGTAATGCCGATGTACACGAACAACAGCTTTCAGTTTCAGAGCCTCAATGATAAAAATGATAAAAAGTTATTTCAATAACTTAGTACTTTCAAGCTTTTATGTGAACTTATTCTTCAAATATGGCGTTGACATGAAAAAAATAAAAAAAACAATACATCACAAAACGCATAATAAGTTTATTAATTTTAAAGAGATGTGATTAAAAAGGCTTCTGCTCGAGTTTTGAATATGAAATGGAATTTATGAACAATGCACACAGCACACAATAAAATGTATTTTTAACTGTGTGAAATATCCCTTCCAGCTGTGAATGAAATCCTGACATTTAATCCTTACATGTATATTCATACAGTATTACATATTCTACCCTAATCTATTTCAAAGAAGATGTAGTGCCTATGAACCTTACCATGGCCTTTCCCCAGGTCACACTGTCACACTGTGACGTCACTCCAAAACAGAAGCAGGGACTACAGCCGTCAGGGTTGTCAGCGCTCAGGTGAAAGTGACCAGTTAGACATCTGTCACAGTTCTGTCCTTCTACATTGGCCTGTAGTGTAGAACAGAAAAAGATGGAAATTCAGCACAGGCCAAAACTGACAGCAATGGGGAGAACATAAAAAATGGCATAAAAAAATATGAATTGGTGGGGATACTCAGGGGTAGCATTCTAAATATTTCAAAGAGTGAAAAACAGAAAGATACTGAAAATTTACGTTTTGTAACCGGATTTAAATAAGTGAACTTGACACAATGCACCTGTAGGCTAGCTCAGTTGGTAGTCATGGAGATAGACATCCTAGGTAACCAATCCGTGTCTCATCCAAGCTTCACTTAATATTTTTTAACAATCTTAAATTCACTTTTGGATATTATCATTTCCATGTGTGAAAAAATGTATTAACCATAAAACAACCTTTGAAAAGGAATTTCATAATAACTTTCTGTAAAGCTCATGTAGCAAGAAAAAATTGAGTCTTATCTGCAAATTTCATAGAAAATGGCAGAATTGAAACAATTCTTTATGAAAGCACAGTCTTAGGACATCTCCTGAAGATGCCCAAAAAATCTTTGATGAAATACTGAAACAGTCAAAAATAAGAGTTTCCTCTTATTTACAGAGGTGTCTTCACTTTTGCATAATGCAGAACTTTCACAGATATTTCAAAACACAAAATGCAGGACGAGTATCTTGCAGGTATCTGTGTATCACTGTTTCTAACCTATGAAATGACCAAATCCCAAAGAGCCATATTGAATAAATGAACAATGTGGTCTGGAGTAATGTAGAAATATTCCACCCAAGGCAACTCACTCGATAATTTATTTATTTATTTCATTGGTGTTTTACGTCTTACCCAACAATATTTCACTTATACAACGGCGACCAGCATTATGGCCGGAGGAAATTGGACAGAGATCGGGGAAATCCGTGACCATCCACACAGTTACTGGCAGACTTTCCCATGCCCTTCCAGAGAGGATGCCAGCATGAGCTCACAGTGACCAAATTGGTCAGACGATCCTTGGTCATCTCACCTCACTGGCACGCTAACCACTTTAGCCACTTCGGCTTCGGCCCCTTCACTCAATATATGACAATACTAATACACATGTAAGTACGTATATATATATATATATATATATACACACATATGTATACATATATATAGGAAAAAAAATAATAAAACGCCTTCTTAACTTTCTACATTCTGTTATATGCCAACTGCAGTTTCAATCTTCATGTTATTTTCAAGGAAATAAGAAGGCGTTTTATTATTTTTTTTCCTATGTAAATTTTCCTCACCAGGGGATCTTTCTCTATTTCTTCAAATATATATATATATATATATATATATATAGGAAAAAAATAAAATGCCTTCTTAACTTTCTACATTCTGTTATATTCCAACTGCAGTTTATATTTTTTTTCCTATGTAAATTCTCCTCACCAGGGGATCTTTCTATATTTCTTCAAAATATATATATATATATATATATATATATATAGGCCACACATGTACAGTTAGGTGCTCAGAGAAAACATAAAAGACCCCTTTTCATCAGGACAATAGTTCAGAATTTTTTTCAGGGCTGTGGAAACCATGATTATGCCATTTAAGTTATCAACAGGTTCAAAAAGACTTTCAACTGGTAGTGTACTGTGACATATCTCACCTTACAGAGACATTTCTCACAGATGTCACTGTTCTGGCTTCCCGCTGGGTTACACGGGCAGCGCTGGCACCAGGGGTAGTCCCGGTACCCTGGAGCACAGCGATCACATCGGGTGCCCGCATACTCCTTGTGGCAGACACAGTCACCCGGATACTGGAAGTAAGCGTAGTTCATTTTATAGATAGTACACGCTCTGCTCAAATTCATTTCATTTTCATTAATATGCACGCAGAAAAGCAATTTTAATTTTAGTAATAGGTGATTAAGAGCTTGGTTGTTCAAGCAGTATGCAGTGAAACCCACTGCTTTTTACTAATATGGCTTAGTTTTATAATCACTATATATTTAAATTTTCTCCACCATCAAGTCTGACTGTTGATTTGTACGTCCCTTTCACGTATACAGCATCAGCACAAGATGCAAGATCACATTTACCCTCCAGATGAGCACCAAATAAACATGTTGAAATATTGAGTAAAAAATGATATCCTCTTCAATTTTCGTATTAACATTTGTAATGCCAAATAAATTTTGTGGACGGAAAAGACTGCCAGATTTTTTATTACAAACAAACTCGGAAGTGAGAGCATGCATAATACCCACTTAATCAGCTCAGAGCTGGACCCAATGCAATTTGAGTGCACCCAAATTATTGTGAAATGCACAGAAATGCCCCTGCCCAAATTATAGGTAACCTAAGCCCTGTAAAAGTATAATGTCTTCAGATCACAGTTACCATTCCTTCCTGAATGTGGCTGTCATCCTGCACACATTCTCCTGTGGAGCCCGTCTGGTGACACTGACAGCGACGACACGGTGCGGACACTGAGGACCCCTGGGGGCGATAATACCCACGTACACAGCGCTCACAGTTTATACCCTCTGTATTGTCCTACAAGAAGAGAAAATTAACAGGAAAAACTAGAATTTAGCATGTCTTTACAGTGATGTACCGTCTCATAAACTTTACACATCACACAGATGCTAACCTCAAACCATCCAGAGGCCTCCGTGGCTCAGTTGGTTAGTGCGCTAGCACAGCGTGATGGTCCAGCCGTCTGTCACCAATGCGGTCCCGTAAGTTTAAGTCTAGCTCATGCTGGCTTCCTCTCTGGCCGTACGTGGGAAGGTCTGGCAGCAACCTATGGATGGTCATGGGTTTCTGCCGGGCTCTGCTCGGTTTCCACTCACCATAATGCTGGCCGCCGTCGTATAAGTGAAATATTCTTGAGTATGGTGTAAAACACCAATCAAATCCCCAATGAATAGCCACATCATGCACGTATATATGTGTGAGTATTTCTCATGAGAGTAGCCCATGTACATACCACAAAGTACATCCTGCCCAACTGCACGATTTGCTCCATCATATATAAATATTTAATGGGTCAAATCTCATGAACTTACTTTACAATGCTTGCCTTTAGGTATACTGTAGAACTTACCCTACAGTTAACCATATCTGACACACACGTATACTGCTCATGTTATAACTCAGTCCGTCCTGAGCCACAGTCTTATTTTACACCCTGAACAACTTACTCTACCATGTCTGATATTGTTCATGTTACAACTCAGCCTATCAGTATCCTCTACGACAGTCTTATTATACACCCTGAACAAAGCATTCTCTACCATGTCTGACTTTGTTCATGTTATAACTCAGCCTACCAGTATCAACTGCCACAGTCTTCTTATACACCCTGAACAACTTATCCTCTACCATGTCTGATATTGTTCATGCTATAAATCAGCTAGGTATCCTGTCACAGCCTTATTATACACCCTGAACAAAGCATCCTCTACCATGTCTGACATTGTTCATGTTATAAATTATATTATACATCCTGAGCTACTTACCCTACAGTTAACACAGACTCCTCCACCTCGTCTGAAATTGTTCATGTTATAACTTAGCCTGTCCTCTGCCACAGTCTCATTATAAACACACTCCACAGAATGGCCATTACAGTTGCACTCTGGAAACATAAAAAGCTATATTTCAAACAAATTGTCCTGCAAAAACATCAAAATAATCATTTTATTGACTACAAACATTACAATGGTATGTCTTTAATATTGTACTCACTGCACGGGTCTAGGTCTTTAAAATTATTATATTTCAAATTTAATATCAGAAATATATTTCTATAGTCACATAAATTTTTGGAAATAACACTTGAAATTCTAAAACACTCCATCAAGCCAAACTACGATGAAATCCCAAAGAAGATGGAAGTTTACCTTCACAGATAAATTGTTTATCGAGTGAGGCTGGTTGCCATGGTTTCTGGTTATACTTTGGACAGCACATTTCACAGGTCGTGCCACATGTATTATGTTCACACTCGCACAATGGCTCCTTCAAACAAAGACCAGAGAGAGTTTAACATTTGTAACTCTAGAATAAGTAAAAGAATAAGTTAAACCTAAATATATACACATGTATATAGGCACATCCTGAAAAACTAGCATAATGGTTTTTATTTCACATGGATTAACTTTAAATCAAATTTTAATACAATGAAACATTTTGCAGAAAAGTGCATGAAATACCCAGACATTTTCAAATTCCAAAGTTGTAGCAACCAGTGATAAAGACAGAGGTATTTACTCAGATCAGACAATTACCGCCCTTGAATATAGATTGAGAGAATGCATCAGTCATCCATAATAGAATATTTTTGAGTTCCAGTCCAAATTTGAATTTAAGAATTTGTAAAAAGAAAGTAAAGCTCACCTAAAATCATTTTTTTCTCACAATACACTGTTTTTTCTTGCAATATATATATATATATAGCCAGAATGAAGCTCCATGTTTGAGCCTTGTTACCAGAGAGAGTTGCATGTGATTTCGCCAATTTCATCCATTTTGTGTTACCTGAAACGTATCCTGGCAGCATGACTTGGGTTCAGCAGTGTTTCAAGTCAAATGACTTGTGAAAAATTTGAAAAACAAACACGAAAAACAAGAACTCCGTGGCTCAGTTGGTTAGTGCGCTAGCGCAGCGTAATGACTCAGGAGTCTCCCACCAATGTGGTTGCTGTGAGTTCAAGTCCAGCTCATGCTGGCTTCCCCTCCAGCCAGGGAAGGTACGTGGGAAGGTCTTCCAGCAGCCTGCGGAAGGTTGTGGGCTTCCCCCAGGCTCTGTGCGGTTTCCTCCCACTGTAATGCTGGCGCCGTCGTATAAGTGAAATATTCTTGAGTACAGCGTAAAACACCAATCAAACAAATAAATAAATAAATCCTATGGTTTATTATGGACATACCCCTGAGATGGCATCCTCACTGCATCTGCTGGCGTGTCCATGACATTGACACTGGGCTCCTACCGCTATCTCCTTCACCGTGTAGAAATACTGGGGAATACAAGATTGCATTTGGAATGTCAGTACTACAAGGATTTTTTAATCAAATTTTTACGCCCAAAATATAGGTGATGCACTCCCTAGGGGTTGTTTTGTAAGATACAGGAGATTAGTCTATGTACCAGCCAATAAATGTAATCCTAACAAGAAAGCAACCTGCCTGCTGGACATCAGCAACAAATAATTGGACTAGAGCCTTGTTGATTTAATATACATGTATATCAGAATGATTCATTCAAGATCTTTATCAAGAAGGTTTAGCATTAAGTCCATGTTTTAAGACGTGCACTTTTATTTATTTACACATTTGACTGCTGCTAAATTCCATACTCATAAATTTTAACTTCTAAGATGGTTGTTAGATTTATTCATGGAAGGTAAACAGCTGACCTCAATGTTAACTAGGCAAACTTTTCCATGTGTGACACACAAATATGCATACAATACTGGTAGACGACAAGTAATCTTCACAAACAATCACATGACCATCAGCAAATCATTTATTCAGTGTCACCAACGCCCCATGAACAGTGAGAGCTAGAGAATCTACAAATACTAACTGCTCCCCAGAGAGAAAATGTATGTTAACTTCAAATGTATATATGACCGGCCCGGATAACACAGTTGGTGGAGTGTCTGCTTTGGGAGCGGTAGATCCAGGATCAATCCTGGGTCGGGTCACACCTAAGACCTTAAAAGAGGAAGTTGTAACTTCCTCGCTTGGCGTCCAGCATGGAAGGGATAGTGCAACGACTGATTGACTCGTATCAGTATAATGGCTCGGGCGTGGCGGCTTACTTACCTTCGGTAAGTCGTCTCAGTGAAGCAGCACTAGATAAAAGAGCGGTGGAAATCCGTCCTGCAACAAGGAGGCACATCACATACACCCTAAGGACTCCTTCATCGTTATATGACTGAAAAATTGTTGAGCACGATGTTAAACCCCAAGCACTCACTCACTCAAATGTATGTGGCAATGACATCCAAAACAAAATGACTGGAGTATGCATACCCGCCTCAAAATGGCGCCATCTACATCATCTGGCCTGTTCATCATCAGGATTATCTCATCATTATTCAACTTCTGAAGCTTCTGGAATCTCAGTCGGACGTAGCGAGCAGAAATAAAATTCTGTAAACAAAAAATTTTCATCTTCCAGTTACGTGCACAACAACAGCTAAGCATACTAGAGCTACCCTAATTCCTCAATCTTTTTCTTATTTTTTTTTATCAGTCTACACAGAATAATGCCTTCAGAATATGTTTAAATAAACACCTTGCACACATGTGACAGGCTGAACAATTAAAGTAAAAAGAAATCTTCCACGGCTTCAAAGAATAATAACTAAACTGCTGACGTTTTCCTAATACTTAACAGCAGAATCTATTACTCTGGCAACAATGTACCATCTTATCAGATGATAAGTGATTTGGCTGCAGTGAAAACAGCTCTCATTATTTCTCTGCAAACCTTGAATGCTCTGTTGTATTGGATCCTTGGTGTTCGAAGAAAGAATATGTACATGTAATTGTATCTGTTTTCTACCCCATCCATCAATTTCCTCATATAAAAAATTCACAAACTCACTATCAAAGTTTGACTAGGACTGAAGGAAGATGTTCGTCCTCTCATGAGCGACACAAAAACCTGGAAAAAAAAAATCAACACACAATTCCTTCAGTAAATTTCAATTTTCTAAATTTACATACAAAGTTGTTTTTATGTAACATTAAATATCGATTTCAACATTATTATTGGAAATCATCGTATTACATTAATGATTCATTGTAGCAAGTGGATCATATGCAGACATGCTGACAGTGCTGCTTCACTGAAACACTGGACAGGAACACCCACCATGACACTGCAGTTGTGACCAGTACTCATAGTCCCCTGTCGTATAATGAAACATTCTTGCTTATAGCATAAAAAACCAATCAATATATCACCATGGCGAATGTGCTCGACGTAACATTACAACAGATTTGAGAGATGCGCCCAAGGGTTGGTAACAAACAATGGATTACCAAAGTCTTGGTTTATACTATAGAACTAAACACAGGTCCACTCAATCTCTACCCGCTCTTATACTATACATAATTTGAGAATTACGGAAAACAAAAAAGCTTACATAATAAGAAAGATCCTGGTTTCAAATTCGTCATGATCATTACACACATCAGGTAGGGCAACCACACAACACTTACTGTTCCATTTTGGAGAGGGTCAATCCTGGAGAAGTGTGAGGTACAGATGACTTGGTTGTCTCGCAGGTGTTTGGGTCGACCAATCATTGGTGGTGTGCCATAGTTCAGCCAGCAGTCTGGGTCAGATATGGCGAAGTATTGCCATGGGACAAAGGTGCTGCCATCTAGCGACTTCTCCAGGATCCAGTTTCCTGGTCGTGGAGATAAGCCAACCTCCACATTCACATAGGATACCTGGTAAATCTGCCACAGAATAGAGACATAAATCAATCTTATATGTATCTTCAATATTTTCACCTTTCATCATTTACATATACATGTCATTTATTTATTTTCCTTGATTGTTAATGCAATGTCAAACATTTTCCACCTGATTCTATGGTGGTCTTTTTCATGGGCAGTGGAAACTTTCAGAGTGCCAGTGGTAAACCACCAACCTTTTCATGTTACTGACAAGCTCCTTAAAGTGTGACATACAGATTTCATCCAAATGCAAGAGCTACTGCAAGAAAATGAAAACATGGCAGACAGCAGAAGAGCATGTCCAAACTACTATCTTCTACTTTCTGCATACGCTTGAAATAAAAAAAAAATAAAACTGTTTTGATAAAGCACTTGTTTGAATACTCATTGTCAATCAATAAAACAGTATATGTGTAAAGCTGTGGGAATATCAAATCAAAGAAAGGCCTATACAACTGCCTTGATAACAAAATTTCTATACTGAAGTCGCCCTTACATCTGTCCTACTAGCAACAAAAACACAGGCTTTCGGTCACATAAGAAATTCTTCAAAAATTTTCAAGGGGGATAACTCTCCTGTCACACAGTGACACGTGTTAGCATTTACCCTGGGTGGGATATGTGGAAATACCACAGTAACTCCTGCCTAGGCTAATTATGCCCAGGTGTTTGCCAACAGAGAGCTTGCTTACATACAATCAGGGGGCTAACCAGTCCAGGAAAACACACACTCTGCCTCCTCCCTCCCTGCTCCAATAAATACAGAGAAATAAACACTGGTGTGATTAATGCATGTCCAGGTATAATTAACTTACACGCTTGTTACTCAAACTCAATCAAATGAAAACTGATATGCACTGTTAGTGACGGAAAAGTACTATTTATTTATAAAATGATTAGTAATTTGGAGGAAGCGATTATTATATACATGTACAAATGAAATGCAAATGTCTCAGCACGCACACTTCCCCAGCCTATACACGTACCTCTCTCTTTATCATATATAATATAAATTCTACCATATAGAAGATATATTTTCATAGACATATATCACAATTACAGCATGACATACCCAAAGTGCATTCAATTATCAACTTAGGAACCTAAGACGAACAAAATTTTTAAAATTATTACCACTAAGTACATTGTAAATTTTGTTGTTGTTACGATTCCTTGAGAAAATTAGCTTGCTTTTTCATTCACTGGGATAGCCTAAACAAATTACTAATGAATTACGCAATGTATTAAGAAAACATGCCGAATAAGACCCTGGCTGCATGAGATTTCTACTCTCACTCTGGGAGATTTAAAAAGGGAACATTTTACAAAAACTAATCTGGATTATACTAGTACCTTATACTAACAAGCTACTCTCCCAGATTTTATGTTGGAGCTAAAGTTTACTGTTCCTAAAATATCTTCAAAATTTAAGGCCAAAATAATATAATAGGAAAAAGGTCTAAGATTTATATGTAATATGAAATTATCCCATGATGTGAGCATTCCGTTTTGACAAGATCATTTGTCTGACCTTAAGAGAGGAATCCTTCACAAATAAACCGCTAACAGACTTGAGGATTAAATGGTGTGGGGGGGAGAGTTTAAGTCTGGGCAGGAGTAAGTGAGTCAAGGTGTGGACACATGTGGTTCCAACTTGGTTTAAGGTCAGAGGCACACTGCATGTAGGTCTTGGGCAAATCAAAATTTATGTAGTACTCATGCGGTTTTACACATCTACAGTCGATCCCTTTATCAAATGATATACGGAATTTTTGAAAAATGAAATCAGACATTGCTTTTCTGAAAAATGTCATGTCTCAATTACCTATTGGTAATACCTGTTTTTATGAGGAACACAAAAAAAAGGGAACAATTTTGCCTGTCCTAATTCTGAACAAGAGATTGGTCCTTCAATTATTATTTATCACAAAAAGGTAGCTTAGGGTTATTACTTATTTTGAAAGTTTCCTAGGGGCATTTTGATTTTTTGCCCTCAATATTATGGGCAAAGAATGACCAGTGTTCAAGAACGTGGATATTTATTATTTCTTCCTTTCTCCTCAGCTGTATTTTTTTTTTCTCCTGTTATTCAGCCGTTCCACCTTTTAATCAATTAACAGGCTTGTAATGACTTTACAGTAGAGGACATTTTGTGTGAAGATTGGATGGGGGGGGGGGGGGGGACTTGAACATGTTAACCCTTGAACATGGTAACCCTTGAACATGGTAACCCTCGAACATGTTAACCCTTGAACATGGTAACCCTTCTCCTGACATGCACGTAGGCACAAGGAGAATCTGCACAGTACGTGATTGGTTAGATCATTTTTACCCACGCTATCACACCAGCATGTGGTCTGCATATTGTCAGTTAGCAGAGGAAATGACAGAATTCCTCCCAGACACAATGATCAATGTCTCACATGTTTTGGGAAATCCCATGCTGAAGGTCATATATAATGTAATCCATACATGTGTCCTGGTACTTTCAAATCATGGCACTACAGCGTATACTCAGTCAAACAAACCAATCATACTGGATAGTTCTGTCTCTGCGGAAATGTCATTTTTTTTAAATTAAAAAAAAAAATGAGGTTTGCCAGCAACCTGCGGATGGCCCCCATCTTATAAGTGAAATATTCTTGAGTACGGCATAAAACATCAATCAAATAAATTAACAAATAAATAAATCAACTAGGCTATATAAAAGCAGGGCTGCACTCTATGTAATTTTTCACACTACATTTATGATGGCTGTTTGTAGATATTTCTCATCTTTGGAGAATCTGACATATAAAGCTTTTACTTCATTGTGTAAACATTAAGCCTACAGCTTATTTTGTTTCTCATACATGTATTACCCTACTTAGTTAGATATGTCATATCTGTGACTAAGTGTGTATGTCAACTTCACCACAGCAGGTAAATATCTTAAGGAATGACACATATGTACAACATTTTATATGTTAGCCTCCCCAAAGATGAGAAATATCCATAAACAGCCATCATACACGTAGTGTGAAAAAATTACATATATAATACATATATGAACACGTGCAATACTTCCTAGACTGAAAGTTCTCTGGGGAGAACCTGGTCGTTTTGAAATGGAATGTAACTGGAACAGCCTTTGAGTGGGCAGGTACCCCCTGAAAATTAAATACATTTGGCCTACACTTTCAAAACTACGGCGTGATAAAAGTGACATGGAGAAATTAAAATATTTGGAAAGGAAAAAAAAAAAATTTTTTTTTTCGAAGATAAGAAAAAAGAAATGACATGATGAAAAAAAAATTTTGGGAGAAGAGAATCTTTTTTTATAAGTTGGAGCCTCAAGTTTAAAAGTTGGGGCCCTGAGTTTACAAGTCGGGGCCCTGACTTAATTGGCCAATCACAGGTCATTTGCCATAAAAAAGCCAATATGGCAGCTACAGACGAACATCTCTCACTGATAACTACATATTTTGACTAGGGACTTACCATGAGATAAATAACTTGTATTTTAAATCTAAAACAAGGATTACAATAGGCATGATTGCCTATACAGGTCAATTCTAATCTAAAAACACATATCTCAGCTGGCACGATGAAGTGCTTGTGAATTTCATATACATGTGTGATTCTGTTTGACGTACTGAAAGAATGAAAGAGTCCACCGCTTTAGTCCGACTTGTTTTAGGCAGGCAATGCATTTGCATATATCAACAAGGCAACTTGTTGCATTAATAAACAGATTTCAAAGTGACATACATGTTTATGGGCTAAATAAAAATTAAATACAAAACATAGGGTGCAGCCCTGCTTTTATATAGCCTAGTTGATTTATTTATTTATTTATTTTTGTATTTATTTATTTGATGTTTTATGCCGTACTCAAGAATATTTCACTTATAAGATGGCGGCCAGTATTGTGGTGGGTGGTAACCGGGCAGGGCATGGGGGAAACCCACAACCATTCACAGGTTGCTGTCAAACCTTCCCACTTAGGGCTGGAGAGGACTTGAACAGCGGCCGCATTGGTAAAAGGCCTCTGGGTCATTACACTGCGCTAGTGTGCTAACAAACTGAGCCAGGCAGGCCCCTAGCCTAGTTGAGTTCTTTCAATCTCAAATGCAACAGCTATATGTGAGACACTATTCGAATGCATGTACTTGATCTACCCAAGGTGGAACTAATCCTACATGTAGCTATATATATGTTAGGACCAAAAGCATTACCTTGATGTCACATACATGTCTGAGGACGGCTGTGATAAGTTTTTACGTTATTGTATTATGTGGCTCAATGTTCACTTTATAAAAATTCCAGACTGCTGGATGTTAAACTATAAATCGTGTTGGCGTTCCTCGTCGTCTAAAAGAACATTTTGGGACTGAGAAAGTATAATGTGCAAGCAACAAAAGTAAATTTGCAGAAACATTATGGAAGTGATGATCATGCAGTAGTCCCCAATATGCAGATGAGATTGAAGCGTAATCCTTATGATTGGTCAATTATGGCCTAGCCCCGGCTTTTAAACTTGAGGCCCCTGACATTTACTCTTCTCCAAAAAAAAAAAATTTTTTTTTCTCTACCATAATTTTTTTTTCACCATATCATTTTTACGGCTCTGTACAAAACACAAGATTTGGAAGATTTAAAAAATTGAAAATTGGGGAAAATCTGATTGATTGACTAATTGATTAATCAGACATCAACAGAAACACGGGCAGTCTACACTGAGATATCCACGTCCACCTCATGCTGGCTCCTCTTCAGCCGTATGTGGAAAGGTCTGCCAGCAACCTACAGATGGTTTTTGTTAGTTACCCCCACCTGTGCCTTGTTTCCTCTCACCAAAATGCAGGGCCCTATCATATATACATCAAATATTCTTGAGTACGGCATAAAACACCAATCAAATAAACAAAAAGATTGAGATGTCTTGTATACATGGAATTGCTATTTTAATGTATAATAATTAGTGACTGTAGTTCAGCTCATATGAGGATCCTGTTTTGAACACAAGCAGTGAACAAGGTGAAATTGCTTCAATGCAAGAAGTGAACAAAATACATGTGATATCTTTATATTGCACACTGGTGAAATTGCTTCAGTGCAAGAAATGAACAAAAGACATGTTATATCTCTACACTGCACATGGGTGAAATTACTTCAATGCAAGAAGTGAACAAAATACATGTGGTATCTCTATATTGCACATGGGTGAAATTGCTTCAGTACAAGAAGTGAACAAAATACATGTAGTATCTCTATACTGCACATGGGTGAAATTGCTTCAATGCAAGAAGTGAACAAAATACATGTGGTATTTCTATATTGCACATGGGTGAAACTGCTTCAATGCAAGAAGTGAACAAAATATATGTGGTATCTCTACACTGCACATGGGTGAAATTGCTTCAACGCAAGAAGTGAACAAAATATATGTGGTATCTCTATATTGCACATGGGTGAAATTGCTTCAATGCAAGAAGTGAACAAAATACATGTAGTATCTCTATATTGCACATGGGTGAAATTCTTATGTGTCATTTGAGGTCTTTACAACAACAATGGTGAAATTTTGTAGGAAACATTTGTAGTTATGTTATATTGAGTCACATGCTGCAATGAAGTAACACATGTTGTGATGAAGTGAATCACATTTTGTAATAAAGTGTGTTTGAGGTTTTTGCTTCTAAAACATGCTACATGTCTACCATTCTGTATTTCCATACGTGGTGGAGATGGAGGTGGGGGAGGGGGTCAGGACTGCTAGCACCATTGAGCGACACAGGCCACAGACTCTTGAAGATAAGAGATCTGTATAAACCACTTGAAGAGACCAGACTTAAATCATAAACCATATTGCCTTGCCAAACAGGCCTATCACAGGAGCTTCAAGTGGACCACTAAGCAAACAGGTCACCCTCAAAGCAGTCTGAGTTAGAGGGGAATTAGGAAGGTGGGTGACTCAAGTGACCTCTGCACCCCTTAACTATGTCACTTGTGGGAGACCACTGGCCTTAGCTTACCCCTGAAGCACCAAACTGCAGGAGCATGGAACACGCTAGAAGATTAAAAGTGAAACTTTATCTTATATACAATGCATGTATATATTCCATTTTTTGTTTTTGTTTTTAAATTACATATAAATGTTTTGGAGAAAAAATGGAGTAAGTGGCTAATTTACTCCTGAAGTACATGCAAAATTGCACGAGCATGAAAATGGTTAGAAGAGTAAAGCAAAAAGTTTATCATTTGTTGTGTGAATATTTCCCATATCAATGCTTTGGAAACCGGTTGGCTTAGGCAGTTAGCTTACTCCTAAAGGATCAGAACATGATAAGGGCAAACATAAGGAAAACATAAAACTTCTTTTACAGATAAGAATCACATTTCTGCCAAACGAACCAGCAATGACCCTGATTTTAGTATAAAACAAAACAACTTTAATAAATATATATCAGATATGAGACATTTCTGTCAAACAGACCAGCAATGACCCTGATTTTAGTATAAAATAAAACAACTTTAATAAATATATATCAGATATGAGACAGTTCTGCCAAACGAACCAGCAATGACCCTGATTTTAGTATAAAATAAAACAACTTTAATAAATATATATCAGATATGAGACAGTTCTGCCAAACGAACCAGCAATGACCCTGATTTTAGTATAAAATAAAACAACTTTAATAAATATATATCAGATAAGAGACATTTCTGCCAAACGAACCAGCAATGACCCTGATTTTAGTATAAAATAAAAAAACTTTAATAAATATATATCAGATATGAGACATTTCTGCCAAACAGACCAGCAATGACCCTGATTTTAGTATAAAACAAAACAACTTTAATAAATATATATCAGATATGAGACAGTTCTGCCAAACGAACCAGCAATGACCCTGATTTTAGTATAAAATACATGTAAAACAACTTTAATAAATATATATCAGATATGAGACATTTCTGCCAAACAGACCAGCAATGACCCTGATTTTAGTATAAAATAAAACGACTTTAATAAATATATATCAGATATAAGACATTTCTGCCAAACAAAACAGCAATGACACTGATTTTAGTATAAAATAAAACGACTTTAATAAATATATATCAGATATGAGACTCGTATATTCTGTTTTCCTCTGTTGGTCACACCAAGATTGAACTCCCATCTCAATATATGAAATCCAGCACCTTACCAACTATTAAAGTTAAGGTGGAACCCACTTTATTTTGTACTTTACAGGTGAGCTGACACCACAAAATACAAAAATGAAATAAAATAAAATTGAAAATCCACTTTTTTTTAAATTTTGTCTGATCTTTATGATTATATGTTCTGTTTTTGAAGGCTCTCCGATTATGTAAATATGTCTTCAACATTTTCGAAATTCAAAAAAACTGTTGAGATTTTTCACAAATTACATGTAGATGATCAATAAATTTTATTTTTATACCTTCCTCCCACACCGAAGAAAAATTTATTCTTTTATTAAATTTTATATGTAAAACCAACAAAACTGGTGTGGCCTAATGGAAAATGTCTGCTAGCTACAGCTAATATAAGCACAGGAACATACTGTTTCCGATGCACTACTTCCCATGTAAATCCTTCCCCTCTCCTTAGATACATCCATACTGACAGGCCAAGAGTCCCACACTTCTTACAACCTGTCTGGCCACATTCCAAGTGTAATGGTTGACATACTTACTCCATGGATCACACCGAGATTTGAACTCAGATCTCCACAGCCAAAAATCCAGCACTTTACAAACTCCCATTATAGTTAGGTATTGCTAGTATAACCAATGGCAAACTTTCTGTATTACAAACTGTACAGTCCATGTTTATACATATGCACACAAACAATTTAGAATCAACTGCATCAACACCTGGTCAGTTGTAGATGCTATACCTGTCCTCAATAAAGAGATTATAAACATATCCTTGAACCGCACTGGTTTTAGAGGATTTACAGTATGCGAGTATACCGATGAGCACAGATTGTACTTGCATGACATTGTATTGTTTCTTTTCTTGGTATGTGGCTATTTTCATTCTGTCTTTGAAGTTTTTTTGCCAAAAAAAGAGAAAAAAAAAAGATCACTAGTAACACTGAAGTAAACTTACGTGTACTAGTAATTTGCTGACCATGTACTGACAACACTGACCCTGTTGTAGGACAAAGATAAAACACCAATATATACTGATGGGGTTAAACTTGAGGAGACAGACCTCATAGTGACCAGCTAGAATTTCTCTCTCTCTCTGTACTTGTACTACCTTAACCTGTGTGACATCTGATATATTTATTTACTTGATTGGTGTTTTACGCCGTACTCAAGAATCTTTCACTTACGCAATGGTGGCCAGCATTATGGTGGGTAGAAACCGGGCAGAGCCAAAGGGAAATCCACAACCATCCCCAGGTTGCCGACAGCCCTTCCCACTTATGGTCGGAGAGGAAGCCAGCATGAGGTGGACTAGAATTCACAGCAACCGCATTAGTGAGAGTCTCCTGGGATATAACGTTGCGCTAGCGTGAAGTCTGATACGAGCTAACTGTATATATTGTACTTAACTATTTGTTTACAAAATTCTTTTTTTTTTAGTTTTTCTTTCTCTGTTAAAGTTAAGGTTGAATGAAAATGGAAGTTGAATAAAAATGGAAAATCCCAATAAAGCCACACTGCATGTTCATAATCACATTTCAACTTCCAAATAAGAAAAGCAGTTACACAAATGAATCATTATACTAGTATGTGTAAATTTCTAAATTTATTTTTTGGGTGCCTTTCGTATTGTTTTTCAAGTGACATTTGGAGAACATAAGCTTCAAGCCCCTGGATCACCAAAGGCTTAAGTCAAAATTTCAAATCCCTTGTTATTTTTTGATGTAACATGGTCAAAATATTGCTTGACAACGTAAATTCTGGGTAGATTATTGTACAACAAGTTTCAGCTAAAATAACACAAGGGAACATACCAAATTCAATGATTAAAATTTTGACTTACATCTAAGATCACTTTATGATCCCGGGGGCCAAAGTTATACTACACCAGAAATGAATATATCTTAATTATAAGCAGTTAACATACAAAGGTATAATACACTGCTTCAAAAAACATTTTTCGAGTCTTGGCCTATTTTTTTGCAACTGTTGAATGAAGCCTTCTACACGATGTTAATTAGCAGTCAAGAACTTATGGAAATACTTCTTTCCACTACAACTTTTTCATGCTACCTTTTTTCCACACAGATTTGTATCATACATCATACAAGGAATGTACTACAAATATCTTCTACAATTTAGTCAGCTGTATCTTAGCAACAAGAACACCACACCAGTGGTTACTAGGTTACAAACAAGATCAGTCTCCTCAGCAGGGAGTTGACCAGATGCTAAATGAAACATAGACTCTGCTTGACATTTCCTCCATCATCTATTCCAGGATCCTGTCATAACACCAGATTTTTCATACTGCTGATCACTTCTATATCCCAGTCTTAACTTGCAAAACATCAAAGACAGATTGGTCCCTTTAACATGTGTAAAGAGTATGCAGTTTATCTCATCTTCAAAAGCAGGAAATGCTTTTGCTAAAACTCTAGTTTCGTCTTGATATCCATGAATGCTTACTGAGATTGACTGTTGATGAAGTAAATTTGCATCCTGTAAACTACATTCTATTTATACCAGGAAGAAACTGTATCCAGCTTTACTCACAAATGACACCACATGTACATGATGCAGCCCATTTAAGCTACAAAGTTTTCACATGCGCTAGATGGAACATACACATGTGACCTAATGTTAGCTTGTCCATCTGGAGAACTCTAAATAATGCTTGTTTTTGATGACAAACTGCCACACAGCATCTATTTCTAACGTGTTCACGGCATGGCTTTTACATCAATGTATTTGTCATATGCATATATATCTTTTGCTCATTTGTCTTTTTTTTTTTAATGCTTTGTTTGGTGATAATATTTTCAACATTCTGGTCACATCACATCAGTGTCACTTTGGCATCGCAGGCATGTCCCAGTGTTGACAAATTTCCTCACAGAAAAACTTAGTGAAGATATCACATATACGACACCCTTCTTAGTCCCTGCATATTTTCTTCTTTCGTTCAGTAGGTAGGAACCAATACTGCCAATCTGAGTCTTTGGGCTTGAACCCAATTGTCTAACTAATATAGAGCACGACATTAAACCCCAAGCACTCACCCACTCTAATATAAGACAGGCCTGCATTCTGGAACATACATGCACGTGTAACAAGGCCTTCAGAATTTTATCCTACTCCTGTAGGATAAAACTCACAAAATGCTTAACATAGTACAACAAAAACAGTTATAAGTTCCTTGACCTGAACTTGTTGTTGATATAATAATCACAAACTGTCTGTCAACACCCTCACAATGCAACACTAATTCATTTTCCAAACCTCAGGTGATGAGAACAAAAGTGGAATGACTAGTAAAACTGTAAAAAGCTGAACAAAATAACATCTGTTCACTCTTATCATGATACATGTATGTGTGTCTTTAAGATGGCATCTGCTACTATCATTCATGCAGAAACCACAAACAGCATAGATAAATACATGCTCCATCTTCAAGATTCTCACACATGGTGTGTGAGTATTATCTCACAAAATTGAACTGCTTGCTTACATGTAATTGATGATCAACTCCTTTCTATAAAACTAGTTGAGCTTTCCACGTTGAACATATTCTAGGATATTTCACTTTAAAAAATGGCAGGTTTAAAGGAAGAAGAACGCAGGCAAAATATGCACACATCCCATCCCACCCACTTCGCCACGTTCCTGATGAATGATTGGGCTTTAAATTAAGCCTTTCACAAAGCATCAGGAGCTGGACTGAAGGACAAGACCACTTTCATCAAGTGCTGAGATTGGCAGCAATGACAGCCACCCTTTATCACAATGAACAGAGGTCTGTGTTCTGAATATAATTAGTTGATGGTTTCCCAATGTTCTGAATATAATTAGTTGATGGTTTCCCCTTTTCTGAATTTAATTAGTTGATGGTTTCCCCATGTTCTGAATATAATTAGTTCATGGTTTCCCCCTGTTCTGAATTTAATTAGTTGGAGGTTTCCCTCAGTTCTGAATATAATCAGTTGATGATTTCCCCTGTTCTGAATATAATTAGTTGATGGTTTCCCGAAAAGAATGTATCTTATTGCGCAAAGTATTAACTAAACCATCACTGTGCTTGTGACCAAACCACAGGACATGCAGTCCTTCTTGGTTAATGATGCTGATCAGAGATATTTTTAAGTTTGATTTCAGCCAATGATCTAGGCTTAAGTGTTCTGTATTATTTGATTAAATCTGCTCCCCGACAAACCTCTTGACATAATGCTTCAGTCTAGTCCATGCATGTTAGATTTAACATTTCTTGCAAGAATTTTGTTGTTTAAAAGAACCAGGTCTCGATTTTATCACATACTGCCTCAGAAAGGGAACTTTCAAGATTTTGTTGCCTTCACAGTTCATCAGTTGCTTGCCAAAGCCTGATGGTTAACTCTAGAAAACTTGAAAACTCCACCTATCCATGAGCCTGCCCGCCATTTTATATTCTTGAGTACCATGCGTGTCTAAACAATTAATCTGCAATGGATATTGGCCTGAAACGGGGAAGTCCAATGTGCTCAGTGAGTGAAAGATACAGTATTTCTGGAGTTGAAGAACTACAGTAATCCAAATTACGCCAAAATATCAAGGAATTACGAGGACAGTGAACTTTATAAAGCAAATTCGGACATTGTTTCCTGAATCTCACCTGCTTGAGGTCCAGAGTAATGGTAACATAGTCATATTTCATGCCATGAGCTAGACTTGGGCTTTGCCAAAATGCCTCCCCGCCATCAATCACGTTCTCAATTGGATGTTTCTTACTGGGTTCAGGTGAGCGAGCATCACAGACAAAACAGAACTGACTCTCCCACGGGTTGAAGAACTCGCCCTGCATCAGCCGACAGTAATATTCTGGCTGGATTTCCCCACAGGTGGCATTCACTGTTACTGTGGCCTTTCTTGCAACATTGGCAACAATTGGATACAACGCTCTCTCATCTGCAACAAAGAAACATTCATTCTAAGCACATCTGTGAAAAACAGCTATTAAATCAGTATCTCACACAGCACAGATTTAAACACACAAGTTTTCAGTTCAAAATTTTATATTTTTGAGTATGGTGTAAAACATCCATCAAGTAAATAAATAAATACTTTTGACTGAATGAAACCAAGTCGACACAGAAAAGAAGAAGAAAGTCAAAAAAAACAAACAAAAAAAAAACAAAACAACTGATTTGTAAGAATTTATTCAAATTCCTCAGGTAAGTCAGATCCACTTAAAACAATTCAACCAAAAAGATGATCTTTGAGAGAAAGAAAGAAACCAAAGAGATTTTGCTGGATAATGCCCAGGCTACGAAAAACATCCCATGCAAGTAGACAAAAAAATCATATTAAAAAACATCTACAACCAACATTTAATAAAATAATCATCATATTTCAACCATCACTATGAATCAATAAGGCTGACTGAACATTAATTATATGGAATAACTGCCTTTGTTTATTGTGACAAAAAATATGACACATTTATTTACTTATTTGATTGGATGTTTTTTCTACACCTTTCATAAGAAGATTTGACTTGTATGATGGTGGTGGGAGGAAACGAACAGATCCCAGATGAATCCCACGGATGCTGGCAGATCTTCCCACGACTACAGTATGAGGCTTGCCCTTCACAGCCTTGCATAAGTATAAGTCAGCAAAAATGCTGTAGTCAGCAGTATGTCAGGTGGCAATGAAGCCAAACTATCATGTATCTATATTTAAATTGTCTTCCAGTTGAGTTCCACTTAAATATAGCCAACACTCAAGTTCTAACAATTACAATTTTGGAATGTGCTACTAAGAGCCTACATGCAGTAATAAGGCTAGTCTTATAAATGGTGGAGTTCATTCAGTGCATCTAGTGTATAGTCAATTACAGGAAGTCTACAGTTCTATATATCTGCTAATTAATTTGTGGCTAGCATCAAGTACTTCATTCCTGGTTGCAGTCGCCACTTTATATCATAACAGTCAAATGATCTCAATGTTCTCACTGGTGTACACATATTGAAGACAGTTTAAAATAGCAATAGATGGCCTATGGTATTTAATATACCATGTTTCCACTCATGCTTAATGTACATAGCAGAAATTTCTAAAAACAAAAAATCAATCATTTTTCAACCACTTAGACTTATGTGAGAGAGTTCATAATTTACTCATGCAGGATTTTAGGAACATTCCTGTACTGATAAACACTGCAGGCACTTCCCATTCTGACATAGCCTCATTCAGAAAGCCAGCCATGAGCTGACAGACAGGCAGGCTTACTAGCTGAGGTTGTAAGACGCTAAATATAACTTACAACCCTGGAAATAGATACATCCTTCAGCAGTCGTTTTGGCATAGATACTTGTACAAGATTTCCTCCATACCATTTACACACCATTTAATG
Source organism: Liolophura sinensis (assembly GCF_032854445.1). Taxonomy (NCBI): domain Eukaryota; kingdom Metazoa; phylum Mollusca; class Polyplacophora; order Chitonida; family Chitonidae; genus Liolophura; species Liolophura sinensis. The sequence continues at coordinate 26,939,429 of NC_088301.1, read as the reverse complement.
ACAGCAAGGTGTACATATTTCCCCCATAAAGGAACGGTACATAGGTACACAGGACGTTCGCAGGACGTTCTTCAAAAGTAAACTGATTTTAAGATTAACATACATGCAAAATATAGAGTTTGCACTGTGACAAATTTAAGAACTTTTGAAAATGTCCTTTTAACCAGTGCCTTACATCCTATGCATTATTTCACTTCCAATTGGCACAAATATATATATATATATATATATATATATATATATATATATATATATACATATATTTCGTTGTTTGTCGCTCATTCTGACTTAATATTTCAGCTCTTTATTTTGCCCTTATCAGAAGAGCTAATTTTTATGGTGTGTATATATATATATATATATATATATATATATACACACATACATACAGGTATGGGAACAAAGCCACAAAGAGCAGACAAAGTGTTGAATGAACATAAGATATGGGTACAGGAGAAAACAGCAAGACAACATAACAACCGGACACTGCTGGTTAAAATAAGTGTATGCAATACAAAAATTGTCTCTTTTCGGATAAAAATAAGCACTTGCCATTTGCAAAACACAGCCACTTCTCAGGAAGAACTTTCTTCAAAATGATAGGAGTGACACATGAACACTGATAACATTCAAATCTCATTCAAATCTTGCTCTAATGTGTGATTTTGTGTCTTATATGAAATGCATGCCCCATAAAGTAACTATTATAATATGGTATGAAAGTATACATTAATCAGACTATTCATCAGGTAGTTTACAATGTTCAGGTACTTTAATCTAGGCAATCAAACCTGTGAATAATTTTTTGTTAACAGGAAATCAATAACTGCAATCTTTTGGACCATATCGCCAAATATCAATGAGCATAAATAAAACCAATGAGAATGCCCAAGATCACTTCATAAGATTACCTTCAATTTTCACCTGTCCAAGTCAGCCATAAATCTACAGGTAAGTTGAAAAGAGTAACCACTTATTGAACACTGATCAAACAATTCACCTGTGTGAACAATACACATATCTGAACAACCAGGTGTCAACAATTGAGTTATCGGACAGCCTGGAAAAAAGGCTAAGTCAATGTACGTACACAATATTAAATATTTAGGTTGCGGAAAACAGTTTTGAATGTGGGATGGCTGGAGGTAAAACTATGATGACTTTTCCTTAAATAATGTGTTTTAATACCTTTGTTTTATGATTACTGGTATGTACTCATTTGTATGATCCAAATCTCACCCTACAAAAACAAAGTCAAAAGAAAGCTTCATTGGAAATAAGAGAGAAACTGCCTCAATTTTTATTATTTTCCTAAAATGAAATACAGTCAATGACTGAATTTTAAGATGGGTTTCATAGATACACGGCTTTAGGTTAGATAAAAACAAGAAGCTGTATGCACATTTCTTAGCATAATGGGTTTTAATTATTACTGTTGCCCAACTTGTTCATCACACAATTGACATACATGAATGTACAGGTACCTTAAATGACACTTGTGACAAATATTATGTTTCACTAAAACATGTGTAAGGTTTAAAAACTGGATAGATCTGATGCATGCTTACGTCCTGACTGAGCCATCAGAGCATTTGCTTTGTTTTTTTCCCCATGTGTGACTGTTTTCACAATAACACAGTAGAAGAAATGCAATATGTGGTAAGTTGATCAGGTAGTGATCAATGCTCAGGTAGTGATCAATGCTCTGGTACTGATCAATGCTCAGGTGCTGATCAATGCTCAGGTGCTGATCAATGCTCTGGAGGAAAGTGGTACAACCTACATGAGGATGTATAATCGAACTTCTTCCAGGCTGTCACACATTCCTGCTATCTGCTGGCAGGCTGGTCATAGGGCTGAGAGAGAGAGGTCATAAAACAGGCATAAATATGTCAGCACAGCCAAAGTTAAACATCAGAGGGACACTAAACCTGTGGTCAGCTCTGGGAAATCCCACTGAGACAGCTATTCTGGCATGAATACTGAAACACTGTTAACAACACAATTACATGTACATATAGTACTTTTAAGAATATAAATCTGAATTAACATGAACTATTTTCTTCACAAACTAGAATCTTTGGTTTATATTGCCTGAAATTTTAATTCAGCACTTTAAAACTTTATGTTTATTGCAAGGAGATGCATTATTATATGTGCATATGTGAATATATGTGCCCATACTTTTGTGTACAGCAGAGATCTACATACTATATCCTACATTTTAGCTGTCTGGGGCAAAATCTACTGTTGAGTCAGCAAAAGTGCAAAGATTTCATAATAGCGAGAAGACATTTGAGCAGAACTTTAATAAACTATAGTGAAGCGTACATGTACATCTACATTAAAACTGAAATTCCTGTACACTTTTTAAACTGGTTGTCAGTAAAGATCAGAAGTATTTTCCTCATTACAAGTTACAGGACATACACTTTCACGTAAATTATCTAATTAAAAGGTCCTTTTATCTTTACATACAGGTACAAATAAACCCCCCTAAACATGTCACATCTTCAGATATATGGCACCCATGTCCTGGGACTAAGGCATAACCAAAACATATCTCAGTGAGACACAAATTCAAACCACATGTGGCTGACAGTTGATAATGAGCAATTTACAGGGATGTGCTAGACATGGGGGGTAAGGGCTGTACACATGGATACTGGGGCAATCTCACTACAGTGTGTTGAGTGACAACCTCTTTTATCTGGTCAGGGGTTCAGGGGTACCATCAGGAAGTTTCTTTTAAGCTACATGCACCAGGGTACATACAATGTAGATACACTACATACTACTATATTAAAAGGTTCAAGCTATTAGTTCACTACTAGCACACTTGTAGCAGGCTACCAACAGACAGGCACCTGAAGGAGTGTAACATAGCTCATGATGTAATAAAGGTGTGCAACTTCATCACAAGGCATATGGGGCGTTGGTTAAATGCCTTCTCATGGTGTCTTCCACCAATGGTGTCAAAGTCATTACACCTCTCACTCATTACAACGCTGTTGTTGAAGGACAAATCTGCCCACTGTATTAGATGTGAAGCACCTTCTATGAAGTTTGTGAACTACTGACATCCTGTGATACAGAAACAAACATAGTGTAATACTGGATTTTAACTGTAAAGCCAAATCAACATACATAATATATAATATTATGTTTTTTATTGAACAATTACATGGTACATGTAAGCCACACTTCTGAGTGTAAAATCTGTAGGTTTCCTTCCCTGAAACCTTTGTAAGTATATGCAGACATCTGCATGAACAATTTGGCGAAAAATTTGAGGGGCATATTTGTGACAATGTTACATGTATATTGAAGCACGCATTATAATGAAGCCTGTAATAATGAGGGGGAGGTGAATGTCTGATTGATTCAGATTTTGATTGGTGTTTAACATCTACTCTCAAGAACTTTTCAGTCACTCAGATTTTTGGGTGGAGGAAACTGTGTCGAATGCCAAGAGTAAAGCACTGTTCCTTAAAGCTACAGTTATAAATTACTTCCTTCAGTGTTTCACAGCAATTACCCTACCAGGCATGGCCAGGCTAATGGGTTGCCCACAGAAATCTGATAAATATATCAGCAGTAATGATATTACATATTACGTATATTACATATGTATAATAGTTTTAATATCCCAAATGTAACTTTGGATAATGAAAGTATTTCATGTATTTGGTGACTGAAAAACATGTATTATGTGACAAGAGGCCTGCTAAACACAATGGTAACTGAAAGTCTTCTGAAATTTATTAATGCATGATGCTGCCTCACAGATGTATTTATTTATTTATTTGATTGGTGTTTTACACCGTACTCAAGAATATTTCACTTATACGATGGCAGCCAGCATTATGTTGGAAGGAAACCAGGCAGAGCCCGGGGGAAACTCACGACCATCCGCAGGTTACTGGCAGACCTTCCCACGTACGGCCAGAGAGGAAGCCAGCATGAGCTGGACTTCAATTCCTAGCGACTGCATTGGTGAGAGGCTCCTGGGTCATTACGCTGCGCTAGCACGCTAATTGACTGAGCCACGGAGGCCCCCTCACAGATGTAAAGTGTTGTCTTACTGGAACTTACTATTGGAATTTTATGTCTGAATTTATTTCGCGACTGTACCAAGTAAATTTTACTTCAGTTTTTTTTTTCACGCATGGATAAAAGATTAGAAAATACTTGCGTTCAAGTGCAAATGTCAGTCATGGGCGAGTATGCGGGTAGTCAGATAGATATGCAGACCATTCAGTGTTTGTTTGAACATGGATTACCTCCTGACAAACACGAACAGGTATCTCTTCAGTTTTAACACTCGATTCACAGCTGTACACGCCCTTAACCAAAATAACTACTGTAGTAACACAGATAGCTGCATGTACGTGTAGAGGCACATGTACATGTAGGTGATTTCCTCCACCATACCAATTGGTATTTTACAATGACAGCCATCCCTCATGCAACTGATTGAGTATTGCCCACTGGGTGTCCACATTAGAGGTGTCATTTAGAGCTGGGCAGAGGCCCTTGGCTGGTTAGGGCATAGAAGCAGGGAAATCCGAGATGGCAGGCAGCAGCTAGTGTATATTGGATTACCTTTCCATCTGATGTCAAGCTAGTGAGTAAATACGAACTTCACTGGTTCAAAACCATTCAAGATATGTGTATCTTTTTCACATGAGCAAGTGTAACAGACAAATTGACGGAGAGCATTTCCATGTCCCCTCAACACTTTCATGGCCGTGGAGAAACGGCGCAAAGTTCTTCAATAGGCTTATGTTTGGATATCCGCTAGAGTGGTCATAGACAAGTTCAAAGTTCAAGACAGATTCTCCTATTTTCCTCGTATTTACCTGTCCCTCCAGGTGAGAAGTTAATCAACCTTTGACCGGGTTGTCTTTCACTGCACTGGTGTTCATTTCAGTCTTTATTCCATCAGGCGTCTACAAACCATTCATCTTTTAAGATAATCCCGGAATCATGTATGCAGAGATCCGGATATGACATTAATTCTGGGATTCATTCAGTCGTGCAGTCAAAATTTGACTTTCAAATGAGTCAAGGTTACTGGGCTCATCACTGAATCTTACCCTTGTACCCCTGGATCAGAATGAATGTATTTGTTTTGTGGGATGATATGACCTGGGTTCTATAGAAATGGTGCGGCTAAGGAGCCATTTGACAGGTTCAGACTCTGGTCATATATGCATATATATATATATATATATATATATATATATATATATATATATATATATGTGATGTCTTGTGAAGTTACCATACTGAAAATAAATCCCGTCACAGGACCTCTAGGTGCCAAGGATCAGGACTGACAACATATAGAGCTTGTATATGGTACATTACATGTACATAAACCATTATCAAATCTACATCTAACATTATTCCAAAACATATCCTTTAATTGTACTTTGGTTGTGAACATATACAGTACAACAAACATGTACATGTAAAATCTGTTTGTGTAGACAAACAATGTTTGATTAAATAATTGTCCTTTAATGGCGTTAACTCAAGAATTCTTCATTTCTATGATGGCAGTCTGTTTTACGGCTGGAGGAAACCAGATTGCCTGGGGTAAACTATCGGACCTTTGCCAAGATACTGACAAACTTTCCCACGTGTGATGTACAGTTGCACTATTTTGCACACCGTATTGATGAAAGACAAGTGGTCTTCAATGAAACATTATGTTGCGCCAAATGTCAAACAAGCACTGTCAACTGCATAATGCCATCACAAACAGAGCAGGAAATTCACAAATTCTCTGTCAAAGACAAGGATAGTACCTGCATCTTTAGTGCCTTAGCTAATGAAAAAAAAAAAAACAAGCACCTTAACCATTTCACCAGGAATTGCCCCAGCTCGTGTACATATAGGTTTATTTAAAATCTAAATCTTACATTATAACATATTTATTTATTTATTTATTTATTTGATTGGTGTTTTACGCCGTACTCAAGAATACTTCACTTACACGACGGAGGCCAGCATTATGGTGGGTGGAAACCCACGACCATCCGCAGGTTGCTTGCAGACCTTCCCACGTACGGCCGGAGAGGAAGCAAGCATGAGCTGGACTTGAACTCATACGACCGCATTGGTGAGAGACTCCTGGGTCATTACGCTGCACTAGCGCACTAACCAACTGAGCCATGGAGGCCCCCATTATAACAAATGATGGTCTTGTCATCATTCTTATTTGTATGGGAGTATGTTACTGGATAATTTTTTTCAGATTTCATCAGGGATTCCAGGCTACTAAAGAAGCGAAGTTTGCAATAGTTGCGTCATTATAGAAAAAGAAGAAAATAACTCTTGGCATACATAAAGAAGAAGAATTAACCTAATAATAAAAATGCAATATCTCTGGAATAACTGCAAACTTGGACAAATCACCTTTTCCCTACTAAACCATTTTATTTATTAAAAAGAAAAAATAAACATCTTCTCAAGGTTTTCTCCAAATATTTAATAATTTAAACTAAGTATATTTACCACTACAAAAACTGAGATCTCTTTGAGGCTTCTATAGCAGTTTTTCACATAGACAGCATGTAAATTCAAAAGGCACTCTCTAACATATTCATAAACGTAGCCAAATACAGGGCACATGTACATCAGCCAGTGTAGTATAATAAGGAGTAGCATACATGGTTCTTAGCACTAGAGTCGAAGGTTGAGCTAACTGCCCTCCCCCTGGGCCAGCTGTGTCAAGAGTGATACATTTACAAGGACAACATTATAAGACACACATGGGCCTGTGAAGTTTCCATCTCACTGAGGCATTAACTGTGGAGCCCTGGTCAATTACAGACTGGGACACCATCGGGTCCAGCTTTCCCTCACACAGGGTGCAAGGCTAGGAAAACAGGAGTTTAGATTCATTACGGCTTGTACCACAGACTGAGCTATATACATGTTTTATCCACAAAATTCTTAATGAAGAAATATTCAACTAAATTAAACTGTGGAATTTGATCTATTCAAATCAATTTGTTGATGCTGAGAGTTCTGTGGATCTCAGAAAGCGGACTTAGGGGTTTGTTTGGAAGGTATAAGTGGGATGTTATCCTAATGGGAAACCAAAGTCGCACCAAAAGTATTTATTTGCCTCTGAAATATCCTTTTTAAGGCATAAATATTATAGATCTGATCTCTGCAAAGAAAAATACTGTAGCATCCCACTTTAATTTCTCTGAATTTTCTATTGATTAAAAGTGAAGGATGTGGAGTTCATTAGGTGGCTTCATATAAAGGCCAAAGTTTCTTGAATTCAAAATGATCAATGGCAAACAAATTTTGTGATTGGTTTCACACCCTGTTATTTAGAATCAAACCCTGCCAATCTGAGAATATTCCCACTGAAGTGGGATATTCATTCTTTGTCACATAAGGTTTTGGTGTTTACTGAGGTCCAGACAAGACCACCATACACCTACAACTTTACACGAAATGCCCATTTAGTTTTTCTCACTCGCATAGTGACCCAGGCCCCCATGATGTTAAAGAGAAAAAAGTCCTGACCCACCTCTATTTAATTTTTTTCATGCACTCTTACATGGATATGTTATATAAGAGAGTTGTGATATAAGAGAGTTAAGATCTTAACAAGATCACTGTACTGTCCCATTCAAGCATTTCTCTCTCAGGACAGGTATCAAGTTTGAGATTAAACGTTCATCCCAGACCACCATACTTGGACCAGTAAACCAAACTTCCATTCAAGCATTTCTCCCTCACGCTGGGTGTCAAGTTTGAGGGTAAAGGTCCTGGCCAGACCACCATACTGGCATCACTACACCAAACTTCCATTCAAGCATTTCTCCCTCACTCTGGGTGCAAGTTTGAGGGTAAAGGTCCTGGCCAGACCACCATACTGGTATCACTACACCAAACTCCCAATCAAGCATTTCTCCCTCACTCTGGGTGTCAAGTTTGAGGGTAAAGGTTCTGGCCAGACCACCATACTGGTATCACTACACCAAACTTCCATTCAAGCATTTCTCCCTCACTCTGGGTGCAAGTTTGAGGGCAAATGTCCATCCCAGACCACCATACTGGTATCACTACACCAAACTTCCATTCAAGCATTTCTCCCTCACTCTGGGTGCAAGTTTGAGGGTAAATGTCCATCCCAGACCACCATACTGGTATCACTACACCCAAACTCCAAATCAAGCATTTCTCCCTCACTCTGGGTGTCACGTTTGAGAGTAAAGGTCCTGGCCAGACACCATACTGGTATCACTACACCAAACTTCCATTCAAGCATTTCTCCCTCACTCTGGGTGCAAGTTTGAGGTAAATGTCCATCCCAGACCACCATACTGGTATCACTACACCAAACTCCAAATCAAGCATTTTTCCCTCACTCTGGGTGTCACGTTTGAGAGTAAAGGTCCTGGCCAGACCACCATACTGGTATCACTACACCAAACTTCCATTCAAGCATTTCTCCTCACTCTGGGTGTCACGTTTGAGGGTAAAGGTCCATCCCAGACCACCATACTGGTATCACTACACCAAACTTCCATTCAAGCATTTCTCCCTCACTCTGGGTGTCAAGTTTGAGGGTAAAGGTTCTGGCCAGACCACCATACTGGTATCACTACACCAAACTCCCATTCAAGCATTTCTCCCTCACTCTGGGTGTCAAGTTTGAGGGTAAAGGTCCTGGCCAGACCACCATACTGGTATCACTACACCAAACTTCCATTCAAGCATTTCTCCTCACGCTGGGTGTCAAGTTTGAGGGTAAAGGTCCTGGCCAGACCACCATACTGGTATCACTACACCAAACTCCCATTCATCTTTCCTCAGGCAGTCACACACACCAAACAGCAGTCAGTGTTATCAGCAGAATCTTAACCCAGACCTGAATGAATCTCCTAAATCCCCAATAAATCACCACCGTTGACTATCATGTACTGGATTCAACTATATTTGTTAGCTGAAAATCCCCTGGTGACAAAACTTCAAGGTGTGATAGTTAAGCGGGGTTTGGCACAGTGCTGTTTGGCATAAAAGCCTGTTGTTATCTTCATGCGTTCTTCCTCTCCTTAATCTGGTGAACATTGAAATAAACTGAGTTTGTTTCAGTTGAACTGAATGCATTCCATTCTCACTGAATATTAACTGTGACGGTGTAAGTGCTTACAGGGAAAAATTGTAATTACATCATTACCCAAGCAAAAGAATATGTGATTTACATACATCTACTTGTAGAATATCTTAAAGTCTGTTATGCCCTATGGGTGGGCATGGAGATTGGTGGTGGGCTGATAATGAAATGTCTGCCTCAGTAACATCTATCCATGCACCTTCAATCCCAGTCCATTCCAGCAGACACGTTTTGGTTCAAGGTTTACAACTGTGAGTGACAATGACTTACATCTTCTGTTTCCCAGCAATTTCAAAGACTTTCAATTACTTTAAACTATTAGGAATGGGCTTACTATTTTTGCAGCTTATTTACTGCACAATTTTATATATAAAGCAATATATATACATGTACATGTACATCAAATTTAACACTTAAAACTCAAGTACTTTCAACAACTGTGCCACAAATAAACTCTTTTTCAAAAGTTTCAATGAATTTAAAAGTCCATTCAAGGATTTGAAGGACAAATGAGACCACTTTTGCTGCTGATCATTCTCTTTATTTGTGAGTAATTTCACCCCTTAAAATGGCAATTTTTATGTAGCCTTGATGTTAATTTGGTATTTAAGCAAAGTTTTATCTGAGAGTAACCACCATTCTTTGTGGACCAAAAAAATCTGAAAAACTGTCCATCCAAAAAACACACAACCAAAAAAAAAAAAAATAAAACAGTGATAGTTTTGTTAAAAATGATGAATCAGCCCAACTAATCTGTAACCTGTTACAGTCAATTCAATATGTTTTGAAAAAAGTCTGGAAAGAAGTGTTTTGAAAAAAGTCTGGAAAGAAGTGTTTTGAAAAAAAGTCTGGAAAAAACTGTCCAAACTGGACAAAACTGCCATAAATATGCTTTATGCTAGTGTACAAACTGGCCTATAACTCAGACAATACAGTACTTGATATGGGTGAAGCAGTGTACCAAGTTCCAATACAATATGATGAACATACTGCAAAAAAAAAAAAAATGTCTGGAAAACTGATGCAGGAGTACCTGACAGATTGACAAACACAAGGTGTAAATCTATCATGCCCTCTGGCATCACTATCAGACTAATGATTTTCCCATGATAATTGATTTATTTATTTATTTGATTGATGTTTTACGCCGTACTCAAGAATATTTAATTTATATGACAGCAACCAGCATTATGGTGGGAGGAAACCCACAACCATCTGCAGGTTGCTGGCAGACCTTCCCACGTATTGCCAGAGCATGATAATTAAAATACAAAGCAAGATAAAAATTGGACACCAGCTGAAACTCAGCATTCTTCATACTAATGGTTCCTTCCGGACACCAGACTGTTAGGATTTGAGGAGAGGGTGGGAGTACAGTGTGGAGGAGAGGTACATGTAAGATATCTCCACACTCCAACATGTGTCTCCCAGCTGGTTTTGGATGTATGGTGGGTATATCATCCATGGATGTACTAATACTGGCACCCAGGGTGAGGATATGCCCAGGAACCTGCTGTGTGAATAAACCATAAAGTTACCCCTAATTAGGCAGGATTAGTGTTAAAATTCCATCAATGATGGGAGAGATTTAGGAGAAAATTATGGCTGAGTTAACACTGTTACTATCAGCACTCAATTTCATTTATCTATTAATTTGAAAAGCAGAACGTCATTCATACATGAATGTGCTTAATTTAACATCTCTTGAGTCATGTACATTTTGACAATTACAGTAAATCACATATAATTTCATGGAATTTTCACCCACTAAATTGGCCTGTTGAACAAGCTGCAGTTCAAAAAAGGCACAATAAACTTGCGGGAAAAATCACATGAAGTAATCTGTTTTTTAACATTTCTCATCATCTTAATACATCAGAGTGATCTGTTGGGGAAATTAATACTGTAATATGCTTTAATAACTCTAGCAGGCATTTCACTATTTAGTACAGTATGGGTATGTATGATAATAATTTGTATTCTGAAATAGATCTCTGAGAATAAAATTGAAGTATATTTAAGCACACAGAGCATTGTACACTTCACAGGATAAAAGCCAGGGAAAGGAATTTGATATAAGCTAAATACATTTAAGATTGAAAAGCTCATTCAATAAACTAATGACACAAACAGGCTTTAGAAAATGACAGCATATATCACACCTCATTAGGTAGGTAATCATTAATGATGCACTAATACATTACACGTACATTAATTATACCAGTTGCCCCTCAATTGGAGGCAATGGTCATCAATCAGCTGACAGGAAGACCTACCAAAGGACCCAAAGTGAGGTTGTGGGAAACTACATGTACAACTTAACCCAACTCTACCCAATCACACTCTATACATGTTAGATGACATATAAGCCACTAAATCAACCACAGGGTTGCCTGCTTCCCTGGTTGCCTACAGTGCAATCTAGGCTGTCAGCAGGTAAAATACATGTACATTTACCCTTTTAGAGTGAAAGAGCATATAACATGTATTCATATAATAAACAATGCTCAATCATTTGAAAATCAATGTAAAAGCCTACATCATTAGATGAAATGAAGACAAATTGATACATATACATGTATGGTATTTGGCATTCCATCTCCTGATTTAAAACAAAGCCTAAATGAATGCTAAGGGAATGCCAGAAGTGCGCTGTAAGTGCTCCAGTGGTGAGCTTGTCGCTTGCCACAGAGAACTTCTGGCTTGGATAAATGGTTAACTACATCACCATTAACACAAATACATGATGCATGTTACACAATAATTCTAACCTTTGAATTTAACAAAGATTTATTTATTTATTTATTTGATTGGTGTTTTACCCCGTACTCAAGAATATTTTCACTTATTAATTTAACAATGAACTTAAAGCACTATAAAGTGTGAAGCAATGTATGGAAATATTCTGGATTATGTTTAAAATTGTTATCATATACATCAGTTTATTCTTCATGTACATGTATGTATATAGTATGTTTGTATGTATGGTCACCTGGTTGATGAAAGAATATAAACACCTAAGTGAATATGAGTTTTACTCCAGTACATATTGTACATGTAACAAATCGGACAAATCATCTAGACTAAAGTTAAATACCAGCCTAGGTCAAAAAACACTTTTGTCTTCAGAGCTCAAGTACATTAAATGTGTCGTTTGTAAACAGACAGAGAGTCGGGACTTTAAGTACAAGAGGCTGTTCCAGTACTTGTAACAATTAACAAAGTTAACAGCTATGTCTGTACATGATACACATGCATGTACAGGAAGCCTTTCCTACAGGCATAAAACATCTAATTAGATAAACAGGAAAATGCCAATCCTGCATAGATATTCCAAATATTCCAGACAAAAGGTTCTTGAGTTGACTGAATGAAATACACTGCTGATTCACAATGCTCTTGGTTTGGCTGAATAAAATACATCCTATTCCCAGCAGGCCTTCGAGAATCAAGGTTACATGTACTTCAACAGTCTGACATGGAGACTTGAATACAAAATGCCACAACTTGAATGTTACCCAATTGGATGCTGTCCAAGGTTGTGTTCTCATGTACATGTACGTGCCTGAGTAATTTGTTTATTTATTTATTTATTTGAATGGGGGGGGGGTTGGGACCCACAACCATCCGCAGGTCCCCCCCCCCCCCCCCCCCCCCCCCGCCCTGTGGCTGAGTACTGTTATATGTGTCCGTGTAATGACAGAATTGAAATGACAAATGTCTAATTCTTGGAGATACATGTACTTAAACATTAACTATGATATTAAACATTAATTAAGAGAAATATTCTGAAATCCCATGATTAATATGTATTCTTTGAAAGATATATTCCACAATTTTCATCGTAAACAAACATATACAGAAAAGCTTGGTGCAAGTTTTTTTTCTTCCAAGCCAATTTCAACATGAATCATTATTATTTATTATCTGTAACCAAGTATTAGACTACCCTTAAAATACATTTCTGTGAATATAAGTGAAAACAATGTGAATATTTCTTCCAGTAAACTTCCAGATAAGGCTGTAACATTAAGTGATGTTAAACCGTAACTGAAGTGCTGTTAAACCATAACTGAAGTGTAAATCATAACTGATGTGGTGTTAAACCAAAATCGTTCATCCATTCATTCTTCCAGTGAATCACTGTTGGCTGTTTCCTGTAACCTGAAACTAGTACCTTGCCATCTCTACACATCTTTACAAGGCAGACAATTCCAGAAGTGTTAAAGAAAATCTTCCCACCAAATGAGAGAAATTAAGTGTGCTATAAACACCTGTTCTCTATAAACCACTTCTAATTTGGAGATACACTCTAGTTAAGCTATTACTGATGGTAAAGGCCATACTGTGTTTACTCTGGTTAGGTGTGTATTACTACCATGTGTCCAGATGACCACTGGTCAGTAAGAGTCTGGTGAAGATTTATCTGCCAGGAGAATCTCTGACCACACCACTGGAGATGACCATCATACATAAATCACAGACCAGATGGACATTGTGCCAGACCAGACTAGACACAAGGTGCTTTACTGACCCCTTCTAGAGCCCTGGTTTAAAGAGGCCATCAAAGATGATAAGTCTATCTATAATCGTGCTATATTCTATCAGTATCTGCAAGCCTAGTGCCCAAATGGATTTAAGTGTTTAGTTGAGAAAAGCAGTTATATCACTCACGCTGTCTGTCTGTTGGTCGGTCAGTTGGTCAGTGGGTATGTTCAAGTTTTCAGTGCCCTCTTTATAAACATGGACCATTCTCTCTTGATATGACTGAGAGGTCAAAGTACAAGGTGACACGAAACCTAGTCAACTTTTGTCAGGATGTAAATTTTGTCTTGTTACAAACACACTGGTTATGTAAAAATGCTTAGCATAGTTTGCATTACAAAATTCGGTAATTTAAAAGAACAAATTTCAAAAATTTCACGTTTATTCTCTGGCACATGAATCATCAGGTGGAGGACAGATGTGAAGTCTTTTACACAAACCAGAGAGACAAAAATGACATGTAACATACAAGTACTGTCCTGAATGGATGAAATTTGCAGAACAACTTAAGTACTGACGTATACATGTGGAGTATGTAGATCCAGCCCTTCCAAACCTTCAGTGCCAGTTACCACTTCCCTTCCTTTTTACAGAATGACATTTATTGTACGTGTTTGCACTCAGAAATCTGTAAGACATCATTTTCCTTCCAAACAATACCAAAGGCATTTTCTGTGCCAAGAGTTTTTAAAAAATTGAAGTTCTTGGGTGAGAACAGTTGTCTAGTATTTTCCCCATGTTTCTAGTGAGAGCTACAAAATATATGTACATCATGACTGGGTTGTAAAGGGTCAAGCCTGGAAGCAGTCTTTATAGATGTACATGTGGGAGAAGCCTGTTTTCTGCCAAATGCCCTGCTCCTGGCTGTCGTGGGAATATTTAAGCCTTTATGTAGAGTGACTGACTATAACGCCAGTAGCCTAATTTTCCCAAACACGTTTTGTTACAGCACTGTCATGGGGTACAGGTTGATATTTTCAGAAAACTACATACATACTTTACGTATGTGAATCTCACCCACTTGCTCCATAGTTCCACAGAGTCTAGACTTAGCTCTGATTCACCACTAGATGTGTTCAAATGAAGGGTGAAACAAAATGTACATGCAGGATATAACTAACAGTTATGAAAAGATTCTTGTATTACACTGTTCTTGCCAAAAATACTAAATAATCTTCTGCCTCTGATTTCACAATTGAGGAAATTAACAAATTTTAGTTCTATCATTATTCTTCAATGTAAACAAATAATTTTAATGTGTGGAGAGTAAAAACTGAAAACCAAATTTAACTGAATAAAGTCCTAAAAATTCATAATTTCAAAAAAAAAAAAGTTTTCATGTTCACTGAAAGTAACCAAATTAAGACATGAATCTCCACAATGCTGGGTCTTAATTACATGCAAGCAAAGACTTAATTAAGTTTAAGATAAATCTGTAGACGTTATTCAACAGCTCTGGCAGCAAGACATTGTTTTTACACTAACACTGGGTCAGTTAGCCAATTAAACGTCACCTGCAGATAAATTCCTTCTTTTTCCTGACCTGACAATGTCAGAGTTTGACACATTCCAAAACCCCAATTAAACGCCATTGGTTATTTTGATAATATATGCACTACACTGAACCAGTAACATATGAAAGGGGGGGGGGTGGGGTAGGGGTAGGGGGGGTGGTAGGGTAGTAAGTCATAAAAAAATAGTCTTCAATGCTGACTTAGCTCAAATTTAAGCAGATGTGTATGCCACTTCAATTTTTTTCCTGTGCCACTTCTTTTAATCATCAGCAAGGGTATCACGTACATGTATTTTGTGTATAAATGTTTAATTTAAATAAAAGCTATACATGTGGTATACAATATTACCCCTCATGACAACAAAATTTATTATCATTTCAATTCATATTTAGATATTTACTGTATTTAGCCTAAAATATGTCCCAAAAGTTGTGTTCTTGGAGGCAAACATATTACTGGTTATAAAATACCATTATTATGTTTGGAGCTGAAACTTTTAAAAAAAACTTCAAGGCATCATTCTAAGATCAACTGAGCTATCCTAATCAGGAGAAATCAGTCATGGACAAAATTTCTGGTCAAAAACAGTAATTCCAAAAAAAAAAAAAAAAAAAAAGAACAAAGAGTTAACAAAAGCTATTGTACATGTATGTTGTAATTTTTCCCCCTTTATATAGTTAAATCAATTTAACTTATGTACAAGTAATTATACCATAAATACTTAACTTATGTGGACACCAGCATGTGAGAAAGGTTGGCAATTAGATTTACAAAGTATCTTTGCATGCATTTTGAACTGTAAAAGAGTAGCTGGAATCTGTGATGTGTTCAGAAACAACCTGGGCACAAATTCTGACAAAAACTTTTAATGCAGATGTAACTCTCCATACTTTGCTCAGTTCTGGTACTGCACAAGCCTTGGGGTGTCAAATACACTGTAACCTATAGACATTAGGCCCCCCCTGGGAAATTCTGACAAAGAGATACCCCAGGCAGTCCTACTACAGCTCATTCAGCACATTTTCAGGTTAGACTACCAGTGTCGTTTCTATTAAGCTAATGTTGATGAAGTGGTCAATATCATGTTTCACCTGGTTTTGTTTACCTGTAAATCTAGCTGACCTGCAGTGTGTCAGACAAGCAGGGAACACCTTTATCGAGATCAGGTGTTGTGTTGTCCCAGCCAAAGGGCGCGGGCAGGGTGTGTAAAGTAGAACCCCCTTACTCTGCTGTGTAAACACAGCCGTGGACTGGGAGTCCCTGTCTATCATCCCACAGCATCTTACACAAACCACTCTTATCACACCAGCTAACACTCCGGACTTGTCACACTTGATCCTGAGTTTCACAACTGGAATGCAAAACTAAAAGCATCTGTATCGGGAAACAAGTCGATCTCTAGATCAAGAACATTAAAATATACTGTCTACATGTAAGTCTTGCCATAGTCTCTAGCTGACACAGAAGTTGTGATATTACATCATGTATTATATATTAATTTATTTATTTTTTTGATTGGTGTTTTACGCCGTACTCAAGAATATTTCGCTTATACGACGGCGGCCTGCATTACGGTGGGAGGAAACCAGGCATAGCCCGGGGGAAACCCACGACCATCCGCAGGTTGTTGGCAGACCTTCCCACCTACGACCGGAGAGGAAGTATTATATATTAAACTTGCGTCCATCAAAGGGAAAGGTCAAGTAGCCGATAAAATACCCGCACATACAATGTAATTATAAGCAACATTCTGTACTATATTAGATTGAAGAAGGCAACTAACATACCAAAGAAATTCTATTTTGGACAAAAATTCATCTGTTGGTAAGCTTATCTTCAGCGCGGAGGTCTGCTGAAATCGAATACATTCTGCTTATGAATTAAGTGAAATGAAATGTCTATGAAATGGTTGCCGAAAGCAGCCCAGCCAAATATAACCATCCTCTTGCAGACTTTTTTTTTTTCTCACTGGTGTGGCTAACATGTATTTTGCTTACAGTATACAATGAAGAAAACTAGTGGCCAAATCACATGTAGGGCTGGCTGTATGAACAAGTTTTGACATCTGCTGATTAAAGACTTGTAAATGTCAGTGTCAGAAAACAAGTTAGCTGACTCATGTAACATCTGTGGAAACAAACCCTTATATCATTAGATCAATGAAAACACAAAAAACACTCCAAAAAGTGAACAAGAAGCAGTGCAAAAATTACAGTTCCATTTCCTTGGCCTAAGTCCAAGGAAACATCACAGAGCATCCGGAAGACAAAAGGGTTTTGCTGGAAATGCAAGCCAGTTGTTTCCTGGGTGGGTATTATATACTGTATAAACAGACTATAAACGAGATTAAGACATGATCCACTCAAAACACAGAGATATTCCAGGGTTTGGTCCATGAGTCACCAGTCACTGATGGTTATAGTCAATAACCGAGACAATGTACCAGTCACATGATTGACACCTGCTGAACATAAGGCTGCTAGAAAATGCACCAGTCAATGGCCCACATGAATTAAGTGTGTGTAACACCCACTGAAGGTTTAGCAGAATACTAAACAACATGAATGGATTCAATGAAATTTTCAATACCAAGAAGCTAGATGATATATGTCTGGGCTATAATTTGAAGAAGATATACCACGGGTACCTGGTATCCTACCACCATAATTCTGGCTGCAGTTGTATAAAAGAAATATTCTTCAGTACAGCGTAAAACACTAAAGAAATAAATAAATAAATACCAGAGTGCAAATTCAATCAAATCTTTTGTATTATTTTAGAATAGCCAAAATATTTACCCTACACAGAATATCGACCTCATCTGCGCATGTTATTGTTTAAACTTGGTAAACAGTACAAGTTTACTGAAATTGATTAGCACAGATGTATTCTTTATTGACAAAGTCTCCAGTGTAGCCTCTTTCATTTAACTCCATTGTGAAAACTGATATAATAACCTGAACTAAATGATTTAACTGAAAAAAAAAAACAAAAGAAAAAATGCCACAGAAATACATATTGACTAAGTACTCCCTAAATGAATAATACTGTCTTACGTGTACACCGTGACCAAACAAATTCACCCACCTTTCGCCCTAAACATACAAAAAACTTCAAGAAATTATAACAGTAAGACTTCAAAAGTGTTTCTTCCATACTGCCTGTAGCCAAGAAAGATTTCCCAGATACCAGTCCTCAAAATCTTTTAAAACAGTTTATCTACAAAAATTTACAAGATAGACAATACAGAGTCAAAGAATTTTGCAAATCTTTCAAGATATCATAGTGGTAAACAATAACACTGAAGATACACTAACATTATCTGACAACTTTATCAACAATGTTTTGACAGTTTTTATCATAAAGCCAATGAAACAATAAATATTCGTGAAAATACCAGATTATTTTCCAATAAATTCACGGTGTAAATGTCGTACATTTATCAAAGATATTTCAGTCTTGGGCCCCATCTTGGCAGGTGGGAGAAGAAAGGTAGGTGATAATGAAGTTTGGAAATTCAGTGGAGATTATGGACACCTCTGACTACAAAGCAAGTTTAGAAGTGAGAAGACCAACCTGACCTCTGACCTGCAGAGGTCATCTAAAAAGAAAAGACAGACAGATAGATCAAAGGAAGAGGGGCTTGTCTGTGTGAACGAGGGTCAAAATGGACAGGTGGAATTGTGCTGACTGACCAAAACATACACAGACTCATGGGAGATCTCCTCAAAAATACCTCTCACATGATTCAATCACAGGTCAGGTAAACACAGGGCATAAAAACTCCACCAAAGACGACACACCAAGGCATTAAGCAATGTTTGTTTTTCTAGGGATGGACAATGGTCTTTCAAAACATCCCAGGGAAGCAGAGCTTTTCCTTCAATTCTAAAGTAAAAGGGTGTTGTTTCTAAAAGAAGACATGATTTTTTTTCGACACATTGTTCCAGTCCTCACATTATAGCTGGACAGATGATCAATGGGATTGTGGCTAAAAAGTTTTTGTTAGCACATAAAGTTTCCCACCCATGTAGCCAGCTTGTCGCCTGGAAACAACAATGGTTTTGAAGGCAACAAAACCTGAATGAATGGTGAAATCACAAAAATCTTCCTTAAAAGGGATGAACCATGTTGTATTTGACTTGGAAGGAGAAAATTAGTATTTGTCGTCATAAATTCTTTTAATTCTTTTTAATCCTCTTCAGTGTGCCACAAGTCGGGTCATGCATAAAGTATATTAAAATCTGTAACATCAATGCTTTCCAGCTCGGTGGTCTTGGTGGGGCATCGTGTCTCAGTGTACTGTCTATTGCACAAACTGGAGGCAATAAAATAGACATATACCAATATACATCCTAACATTTCATATCTACACAATAGCTACTTTCTTCACATACTTTCCTAATTGGGATCTGTACAAATTTACATCAGTATAAGTACAAGTACATGAATTTACATGAAAACAATGACAAGATTTTCCAAACAGTTCAGGGTGATTCAAATCAGACCAAGTTTAGGTAGTGGTAAGTCTATGATCATGTCATGTGAAATTTTTTGGCTTAATACTATTTAATACCTAATTCTTTTCAAGCTGTTGTGCTCCAAGCTACAATTTAAAGCTCGTCATGGGCGGTTCAAATACAACTCCAGCTAGTCTACACAACTGTTGTTTTAAATGTTTATCAGTCATATTTCACATGTTAAAGTGAACCAGACAGCAATTAACATCACATTATAGTCAATGCTTTCGTTTAATTTACTCCGCTAACCATTTTTATTAAGCCCTCTGTATTGAACCATTTAGACAGGACATACTGCATGACCAGGAATATTCTAACCGCATAAAATTGAAATTTAATTTCTAGTGCTTGGAAAAGTCTTTTTTCACATAACTTCTGACTGGGGGGAGTAAGCAAAAGGTAAAACGAAGTGTGGGAGGGAGAATCACATAGAGGATTGAGGAGAATGCATTTGATCTGAGGCCCTGGGATCAAGCTTCTTCTCACCTGAGGTGAACAGCATATGATGTAGGTCAGGTACCTATTTCAACCATGCCCTAAACTAAATTCCCTATGTGGTAGGGAAAGAAGTGCAGACAGGTAAATGATTGATGATAATGTATAAATGATCCTAGGTGACCCTGAAGAATAACCACCCTTTAATTACTTCTAAACCTACAGGCTTGTTTAAAACAAACACTAAAACAGCTGAGGTTAACTGTCATCTTGTAGTTACTGTATCGGACCCAAAATTTTGTCACCCTCCAAACATTTTTAACTAAGTCATGTAGGCAATGTCAGGGCAAATACTTGTCCAGTATCTACACATTCAGCACAAGTGTGATGTTGTAAATTATCACATTATCATCATCATGCAATTATGTCTGGGTAACAACATTTACTTCATCTTAAATTTGGCATTTAGAAGCAGACTTACGGAAACACATAAAGGCCTTTTTGATGCCAACATGTAAGTTCTTCTGAAAAGAAATTTATCAAAAAAAAAAATTACCAAAAAAAAAAACCTACTAACTCTTAAGCTATCCTATATGGTGACTGAATAAATCCAAATGAGGCTAAATGTGTCGAAAAATGCTAAATTTTAGGTAAATACAGTATTTAGTCATACAGTCATTTGTTCTCCCCCAACCTCCTGGGAAAAAAAAAAAAGAAGTCAATCATTAAAAGCTGGGATAGAAGATCCCACAAATACAACAAACACAGATTTATTCCTAGTTTATTTAATTACTAGATGGAGTTAACTACATGCATCAATTAGTCAGCTGATATACATATATATAAACAAATCTGGCACCTAACACAGCCACAGGGATGGAGACTTAGCGCCAGCATGGCCTCCATAAACAGACTGTGCATGTATAGTTTGCCAGAATCTGCTCTAAACATTGCATGGTCAGTGGCTGTTAAAAGAGTACAGTTATAAATCATCTCAGGCTCCAACAGATGGCTTTTAACCCCAGCTTAAGCAAATTGCTTTACCCATAGGTCTATACCCTAGCTGCCACCCACAGCATGAAGTTTGTCAGGTATGCATGTATGTACCTGGTTTAAGATGGAGGTTTCCTCCAGGAGCTGCCTTAATTATTTCTTCCCCTTATAAATCGGGGCCCACTTTCACAAAACTTCAAAAGCCATATGTCGTTGTCGAGGTTATAGTGCCACATATAAGACAACATCATTCACGCGAAAAGTTACGAAAAAGAAATTTATGGAGTTTTGTGACAGTGGGCCCTGAGTGTCAAAAACAATAAACCATGTGCAGTTAAATTTCAATTGTTTATTTATTTATTTATTTATTTATTTGATGTTTTACGCCATACTCAAGAATATTTCACTTATGCGACGGCAACCAGCATTATTGTGGGAGGAACCGAGCAGAGCCCGAGGGAAACCCACGACCATCCCCAGGTTGCTGGCAAACCTTCCCACTTACGGCCGGAGAGGAAGCCAGAAATTTCATTTATACACTCCTGTGTAACTACATCATTCATGATAACCTTGGAACACTGGGGTCACCAACTTTCAGTTTGCCAGAAAAATCACTGAAGGTTTCTTAGACAGGTTTCTTACTCTAGCTACTCTACATGCCCTTAGTCAAGATACCAGTTCAACTAATAAACCAATTCTGTCAATTTACATCCCACACTAAGTGTGCAAAAACTTACACGAAGACTGCATATATGGATCAAGCTGATTTTAGAACTCGATTAAAGGGGCCACAAAATGAATGCATTTGCAAACAAAATTAAATACCAGGACAATATGTACTGCATGGAAACCATGCACCACGGCAACCAATAAGAATCAAGGGAATTGTTACATATGCAAAACTTGAGTGCATGGATTTGATCAGTTTTGAACTTGATCTGAGGTTACACAAAATAAACCAGCAAGAAAAATTGATCAAAAAGGGATAATATGTAAATGTATTGCATTTAAACCAAAGCAAGGCAGACAGGCAGGTGGACAGGCAGACAAACATACAGACCCAAACTAATATCCCAACCTGTGCAAAAATGTGGGATGTGAGAGCACTGTATTGCAGAGGCAACTCAACGGTAGCACCCACCCACTTGTACCTGTAGGTATAGTGTACATTACACGCAGTGATAGTTAGGGCAGTCTACCCCTTAACCTCCACCCTGGGGATTCCTTAAGTGTGGCACATGGCATCTTCCATTACACTTCCACACGTGTGACTAGACTATCAATCGATTGCTTTTTTAAGCTGATACTCAGTCACCCAGTGCTTATACCTACAGCAGGGTCTGTATCGAGTTCACTGGCACCTGCCTCTACCGTAACTTAAAGCTGGAAATAGTGTCACCCTATGGACTGTACAAATTAAAACAAACATCTACTATAAGGCATGTTCTGTACACCTTTTATGTGAGCAGATAGTTAACATTCGCAAAGTGTCTCATGAAGGAATTATTGCAGTCCTTGAAAAGTAGAAGAATTGATCAAATGACAATATTAGGCATCACTTTGAACGAATGGGCCAGTTGAAGTTTGAAATTATTTTATATAGTGTCACAAACTTCCTCAGTAGAGGTACCATGCCGAAGACTCCAGAGATCAGAGCTGCTCAAGTGAAGTATTTTAAACTTACATTGTTTATAGTCAGACACCGTTCAAATAGTCACTTGGACTGGCTGGCAAAATTTAATTTGGAAGTGCTAAAATTTGTGAAGTTTTAACCTATAAAGATATAACACAATGGGTGCCTCTGTTCAAGTTCAGTTCATGCTGGCTTCCTTTTCCTCATGTGAAGGTCTGCCCGCAACCTGCGGTTAATTGTGGGTTTCCCTCAGGCTCTGCCCGGTTTCCTCCCACCATAATATTGGTCGCCCTTGTATAAGTGAAATATTCCTGAGTATGGTGAAAACACATATCAAATATAAATAAATAAATAAATAAATGAATAATAAAAAAATTAGAAAAACTTATATGGACAGCCATTACAACACACAAAACCTAATATGTAGCTTCTCCAGAAAATTACATCATAGTCACCTCACTGAGCTTCTACAGCAGTTCCAGTACACCTTCAGTGTACAGTCACATCATAGTCACCTCAGTGAGCTTCTACAGAGGTTCCTGTACACCCTCAGTGCCGTATAACGTACACCCTCAGTGTACAGTCACATCATAGTCACCTCACTGAGCTTCTACAGAGGTTCCTGTACACCCTCAGTGTAGAGTCACATCATAGTCACCTCACTGAGCTTCTACAGAGGTTCCTGTACACCCTCAGTGTAGAGTCACATCATAGTCACCTCACTGAGCTTCTAAAGAGGTTCCAGTACACCCTCAGTGTACAGTCACATCATAGTCACCTCACTAAGCTTCTACAGAGGTTCCTGTACACCCTCAGTGTACAGTCACATCATAGTCACCTCACTGAGCTTCTACTGAGATTCCTGTACACCATCAGTGTACAGTCACATCATAGTCACCTCACTGAGCTTCTACAGAGGTTCCAGTACACCCTCAGTGCCGTATAACGTACACCCTCAGTGTACAGTCACATCTTAGTCACCTCAGTGAGCTTCTACAGAGGCTCCAGTACACCATCAGAGTACAGTCACATCATAGTCACCTCAGTGAGCTTCTACAGAGGTTCCAGTACACCCTCAGTGCCATATAACGTAAATCTGTGTAACGCTACATGTACACATTTTGCCCCTCTATTGACACCTGCCATATTTCTATCCTCCAGCTACAAGTATTTATACATGCTCCTTTGTGTATTCTTGTGTGTACAGCACTGTGTGTAGTATTATAATGTTGGTAAACTGCCAGCAGATCGTAGTAGATGTAGGAAATGTGTTAGCGGTGCCTTGTCTCTACCTGGAGGTGCATAACTGGCCTCTATCATGTAAATGGTAAAGATACATGCAGACACTACAGAGTGCACACTTGTGATCCACATCCACATTTTGTACCAAGCACTGAGGAAAACAACAAAAAAGGCCTTCGCCAAATAATATGCATGCTGCCCTGACTCAATGGTTTTACTATGTGGAAACAAGCTGAAAAGTGTTGAAAAATTGCAACTGTAGTCAGCTACATGTAATTAATGTATTTATTTATTTGCTTGATTGGTGTTTTACGCCATACACAAGAACATTTCACTTATACGATGGCAGCCCCATTATGGTAGGAGAAAACTGGGCAGATCCTGAGGATACCCACGACCATCAACAGGTTGCCATGGCCGAAGAGGAACATTATATAAATAACTGTATTGAGGTATACAAACACAGCTCAATGGAATATGGATACACAAATTAAAAAATCAAAACAGCAAAAAAAATTTTTGATACAAAGTGGATGATTACTGCAAAGAGTGTGTCAGGGGTCAAATATGTTTCAGAGGTCAGATGTATCACAAGCGACTGAAGATAAAGATCAAGAAATTTGACTACTTCGGTTAAATTACTTCAGACACAAAAACCTTCGCTGGATGTAAGCTGCAAATGATATATGGATTTGAGAGTTGGGTTGGGTGGGGTGGGGTGGGGTGGGGTTGGGTGGGGTGGGGTGGGGTTGGGTGAGGAGGGGTTGGGAATCAGGTGATCGGGTGGGTATACATTACCCAGTACAAGCAACGTGTATTCTGACTGCCTGGACACGAGCTCCAATGGTTTAGGTACAAGAAAGTTGCTAAGTTGCCATACCATGCATACTAATTATCACCTGCATGTAATCACAGAACACTGTCTGTATACATGTATGTTCATCCCCACAGATGTACATGTAAGGCCAATAACGCTAAATTCTTAGTTTCGTGTCACAGCCGGCATGTTCTTTTACCACTTACATCAATTCTTTAGCTCAGTATGTTCTTTTTTTTTTTGGGGCCAGAAATTGTCGTAAAAGGGTCAAAATAGCCAAACAATGAAAAATGAAACTTATTATTCCGCTACCTGCAACAATTTTCCAAAATGTGAAAATCTGACGGGTAACAAGGAATCAAGTCTCATTGGCCTACGTGTGGAGTGTTCATTTAGATATATATATATGTGCACAAGTGCAAGTATCAGTAAGTACATCTGTACAACCTCCTAATATACTGAGAAGAGTCAAATGTTTGCAGAAGCGAAATATGATACCAAAAACAGTCATGTAGAAAATGATAACTCAGGAAAGATGTGCGTTCTTACAAACATTCTTTATCAGATAACAAACAGATTACCTGATGACAAACCAGTTATCGGATACAATTCAAAACTTTTCGTGACTGTAGAACTAGAAACTACTGGGTTTTTTTTTTTCATTGCAGGCCTACAAGTTTGTGTTTCTTTGTTGCTATGGCAATGAACATTGCTATGTAAACCATATACATGTACATGAAGTCAGGTGGAGCAAGCAATTAGTACAACTTCAATGTATATGAAAAACTGTTTGGTGAAATACTTCCCAAAATATACAGCGTATATATCATGCAACTTCATTACTACATGCAATATCATTGCTACACAATTTTCATCTTTCTTTCTGAAACCTCTTTTAGATCTTGAACAGTTAATCTATCAAATTTTAAAACCAGCTGTCTATATTGGTGTGATAGTATTGCCAGCCAATTTGACAAGGTGACACACTTCCAGGTGTCACAATTATCACCTGGCAAGTATACATACGTTAATCTATCAAATTTTAATGCCAGCTGTCTATATTAGTGTGATAGTATTGCCAGCCAATTTGACAAGGTGACACACTTCCAGGTGTCACAATTATCACCTGGCAAGTATACATACGTTAATCTATCAAATTTTAATGCCAGCTGTCTATATTAGTGTGATAGTATTGCCAGCCAATTTGACAAGGTGACACACTTCCAGGTGTCACAATTATCACCTGGCAAGTATACATACGTTAATCTATCAAATTTTAATACCAGCTGTCTATATTGGTGTGATAGTATTGCCAGCCAATTTGACAAGGTGACACACTTCCAGGTGTCACAATTATCACCTGGCAAGTATACATACGTTAATCTATCAAATTTTAATACCAGCTGTCTATATTGGTGTGATAGTATTGCCATCCAATTTGACCAGGTGACACACTTCCAGGTGTCACAATTATCACCTGGCAAGTATACATACATTAATCTATCAAATTTTAATATCAGCTGTCTATATTGGTGTGATAGTATTGCCAGCCAATTTGACCAGGTGCCACACTTTCTGGTGTCACAATTATCACCTGGCAAGTATACATACATTAATCTATCAGATTTTAATACCAGCTGTCTATATTAGTGTGATAGTATTGCCAGCCAATTTGACAAGGTGCCACACTTCCAGGCGTCACAATTATCACCTGGCAAGTATACATACATTAATCTATCAGATTTTAATACCAGCTGTCTACATTGGTGTGACGGTATTGCCAGCCAATTTGACCAGATGCCACACTTCCAGGTGTCACAATTAACACCTGGGAAGTATACATACATACTAGTTTACATCAATGATATTCATCTTTTTTTTAATGCAACAGGTTTCTTCAACTTCAGTTGAATGGAAAGTAATCTGGGTACTGCATGTACTTTACCAAAAAAAATATGCATCAGTAAAAGCCTATATTAGACAAACTATCAACAAGAATAGCAAAAACAGTCAACAACTTAAGAAAAGATCCTTGTTGGGAAATTTGGCAACTTTGGCAATTTGGGAGTTATAAGCCGAGATCACATCACATGTGCCTCATTTATTTTGACAGAACAAGTATCCATGTGTCAAATTAGCACCATGATAACAATCCCCTCTCACAGTGTATTTCAATCGACATTTGTCAGACAAACACTGTGAGTTTGTTGCAGCAATCTTTATATCCATCAAAAGCATACACCGTTTGTCAGAAGATAGAGAAAGGAGCATGTGTACTGCAATTATCATATTTTATAGAACTTGGACAACTTCCACAAGCTGTACCACATATTTCCTAGCTTTTCCCCTTCGTTCCACAGTATCGGTGAAACACCACACCCTGCTTCAGAGCCCAATCGAAACTGAAGAAAAGCAACATTGTCAGAAACGGTTTCAGGTAACAAGTTTATCAGTAATAGTTTCTTGGTCCTGCCTCATTACAAGTATATACAACAATACTGTGATTGTTTTCATAAGCCTGATGTACACTATGTGAAACTTTGTAGCTCAAGACAAGTCACGCAATTCAGTGCACCATACAAAAAAGTTTTCCAAGAAAAGTCTTCAGCTGAACAACTGTGTACCCAGCTTCAACACAAAGCTTTAATAGTTGCTGCTGTATTCTATCCATTTTCTATCCACATTTATGCTTATCTATGGCCACCACTGCAAACCACTTGTTGTTCAAAACCAAATATCTGCTTTTCAATGATCACGTGCAGCATTCAGTGGATTTGTCGCCATTCCCAATGAAAACTCTCTACAATATGCTTTTTTTAGCAGTTAAGCTATATAAACAACCCTGTAAGTCAGTAGGTTGGTCAAATTTTTCTTTCAACATATGCCAGTCTTTCAATGATGGGCCTTCGTGCAACATGACAGAAAAACGTATAGACCATGAGGGAATGTCACAGCTACATGTACATGGATAGCAAATTTGTGCTTGTTTGTTCCACTGTCTATCTCAAATCACTGAAACATCTACCTAATGCATGCCTGGCTTAATGCATATACTTGTACCTGCAGCCTCATTAGCAAAGTCCCATGGGTCTAGGTGAGCCATCTGCTATATATCTGCAATGTCTCAACAGATAGCCCACACAACTTTCAATATCTGTCAGACTAGAAAAAAAAGGTTACCAGAGTACACTGTAAGTGAAGTCTGCTTAGTCAGTAGGCCTGTAACTGTCAGTTTTAACTCACAAAACAACCATCATAAAAGATGGCATGCACACAAAGGTAAAGTCAAAGCTGTATTAAGTCACCTTTAAATGTTTTTTCAATGACATGTATTTGGCAGACAGTGTTATTGTGTGAATAATACCATTTAAATAGGCTCACTAACTGTGGTTTTTGGCTTCCATTCTTGCTACTTTTCTCAGCGTCCAGATTTCAACAACTGCAATTTTTGGCCACATTTCCATACTCCTCACAGTGGGGAAACCTGCAGCAAAAGCCATGTGTTTGGCTCACTTTCTCTTTCCTTTGTAATTTGTCTCTATACATGTACATGTATTAATATTTAACAGGATTGTCATGTGTATGTAGCTTACATTTTACAATCAAAATCGATGCTCCAAGATTGTAAATTACCAAAAGTTTTCAACCACCAAGACTGCCAATTAACAAAAGTCTTCAACCTCCAAGATGTTCAATTAAACCACTAAGACTGCCAATTAACACAGCAAAAATGAAACATGACTGTCAGCAATACATGCACCACCTGCATATATCTGTGCCAATACAGTAACAAAGTCTTCATTCAACTTAAGTTCCCACAGTTTTGCATGCTGCATTGCTGGATGTTCAAATAAAAACATGGCAGATGTTAGTTTGACTTCTCTCTTCAAAAGCTTCAACAGATTGGTTTATCCAAGAAGAGGGTTTCTCGATGCTGCATGATCTTCAACTTGACATTCATTAGAATTAGAGGACTTGGAGATTCAGTATGTACCCAACATTAGGACAGGCTCGAGTTGTAACGCTAAGAACAATTTTTCTATGTGGAGTGAGTGAGTGCCTGGGGTTTAACGTCGTACTCAACAATTTTTCAGTCATATGACAACGAAGGAATCCTTATGGTGCATGTACGTGTAATGTGCCTCCTAGTCGCAGGACGGATTTCCACTGCTCTTTTTTCTAGTGCTGCTTCACTGAGACGACTTACCGAGGGCAAGAAAGCCGCCTCGCTCAAGCCATTATACTGATACGGGTCAACCAGTCGTTGCACTATCCCCTTCATGCTGAATGCCAAGCGAGGAAGTTACAACTTCCTCTTTTAAAGTCTTAGGTGTGACTCGATCCAGGATTGATCCTGGATCTACCGGTCCCGAAGCGGACGCTCTACCAACCGTGCTTTCCTGACCGGTCTTTTCTATGTGGAAGTGAATGGCGCAAGCTGTAGGGCTCTAAAACATGGAGGCTGTGCTAGCTGGGATATCCACTTGAGAGATAATTCTTACTGTTACAGAGGTAAGTACGGAGTTAAGTACGGAGGTAACAGTTCCAAATAATTATAAACTAGCCTACTTTGCTGTGAGTGTCAGTCTTGGCTGTATCATTCCCCCAGATAAATACCTGGCATTTTCATTCTACACAACATCAAAGTGTCGGCCTGACAAATGTAGTATCAGTACTAGAAGAATAGATACTGTGCACCCGAGTTCTCCCGCGGTCAAAAACAACACTAGTTCATTCTTACCTACCGTAGACTGTCCAAAAAAGACTTGTATTCATTGATTTATTTCATGGTGTGTAACACCGTGTTCAAGAAGTCTTCACTTATATGACAGATGACCAGGTTCATGGGTAGAAGAAACCAGAATTAGCCTAGAGGAAACCAGAATCAGCCTTGAGGAAAGCACCACCCACAATTAAGTTTAGATATACTGTATGGGGAATATAGTGTACTTGCAAACTGAAGATATAGTTAAATTTGTCATCTAATGTAGCTAATTATTAATGCATTAAGATTTATGGGTCTTATTTATTCCAGAAAAACTTTTAAAACTTCTCTTGCATGAAAGGTTGTATTTACTGTGAAAATTGCTTGGCATTCAATTAAGTATTTTGAATTCAATAACAAATAATAATAAAAGTACAGTATATAACATTTAAGTTTGGTATAAATTATGTGAAACGTGTAATATTTTAATGTGAATTAAAGCATAGAGGTTGGCCGGTCAGTTAAGAATCCCAAGTCAAAATTATTAGGGTCAAAAATTTTATTTTTAACCCAGGTGAGATAAAATAAATCATCATGCAAAGGGAAAATGTGAGGGGGTGGGGGTGGGGGTGGGGGAAAGAAATTGAAGTCCTCTTAGATTAGTATAAAATATAACATGAAAGTTCATACTTGGCGACAAAATGACACATTTTTCTTTAGAGTATTTACTCCATGAAGTTAAGTCTTTCAGGTGTGCTTAACTTTGACACTGGGCTTTCTTTGAGCCTGTTGTAGTGTGGCTAACACCACAATGTGTACTTGAGAGAAATCTCTTCACAACTCTTACAGTTTATACACCACAAAAATTTGCACAGCTTTACAAATGGTGTTGTCTTCACGTGATGTTAACACACAAAACACCTTTAGAATTCAGTTTTGTTTTGCTGTTAATCTGCAGTTTATTTATTTATTTATTTGATTGGTGTTTCACGTCGTGCTCAAGAATATTTCACTTATACGACAGCGGCCAACATTTTGGTGGGAGGAAACCGGGCCGAGCCCGGGGGAAACCCACAACCATCCGCAGGTTGCAGACCTTCCCATGTAAGACCGTCTGTAGTTTAAAAGTTTAATTGGCACAAATGCTAAAACAAGCAAAAGAAAAAGAAATAAACTCAATTTGTACATAGTAGTACCCTTCTCAATTGTGTTAACCGCATTTCCTACATTTTTAGTTCTCGAGTTTATCAGTTTTAAAAACACCCTCATTCCTCAACCTTTTCACACGTGAAGAGCAACTTTAAGTGCAATATTTGCAACTTTTTAATTTG
Source organism: Liolophura sinensis (assembly GCF_032854445.1). Classification (NCBI taxonomy): domain Eukaryota; kingdom Metazoa; phylum Mollusca; class Polyplacophora; order Chitonida; family Chitonidae; genus Liolophura; species Liolophura sinensis. The sequence goes on along the minus strand of NC_088301.1, from coordinate 26,908,543 downwards.
ATTTTGGAGACAAAACTATATTGATTGGATTGGCCAATTTCAAGCCTTCAAAAAAACACAGAATAATGCCCTAAGAAAATGCTTGAATAAACACCTTGCAAACATGTGAAAAAGTTGATTTATTTATTTATTTGATTGGTGTTTTACACCATACTCAAGAATATTTCACTTATACGACGACGGCTAGCATTATGGTGGGTGGAAACTGGGCAGAGCCCGGGGGAAACCCACGACCATCCGCAGTTTGCTTGTAGACCTTCCCACGTACAGCCAGAGAGGAAGCCAGCATGAGCTGGACTTGAACTCACAGCAACCGCATTGGTGAGAGACTCCTGGGTCATTACGCTGCGCTAACCAACTGAGCCACGGAGGCCCCTGCGAAAAAGTTGAATTACAGTAAATAGGTAAAACTAGTGCAATCTGGGCTCACTGCAGGTAAATCAGTCATGTAAAAAGAGACGATTGGATGATTATGGTTTAATACCATACAATCATTGGAACAAGATGAAATGAGAAAAAAAGTAGTGAGATTATTTAAGTTAGATAAGAAATGACTTGCAGTCTACTATTCATTACAACAAAATTAGTCTTTTAAAAATTAAAAAATTAAAAATAGTCTTTTATATTCAGAAATATAACATATAAATTTAAGAAAAGGCAAATTCAGCTTCTTGAACTTGTTCATTTATATGTAGAAATTTTTTCATAACATACTAACACACAGAGAAGTGCACATACTAAATCTTGAAGTAGCTCATGTACATATTAATATGAATCAAGTCAAAGTTGCAACTCCAAGTTATATTTTAACACCACCTCTTGTAATACATTTTCTGACAAGTGGCACATTTACACTGAAACAACACTGGTCGTGTTGCTTGGTTTTGCTCAGACTGATTTTATCCAGTTTTCTTGTAAAGTTTTACCTAATCACACATTCTGTTACTGTACAGAATTCCGTCTGCCCCTGAGTGTCAACTCTGCTATCAGCTGCTCTAAACTGTAGGCCAACCCTTCATCTCCTACTGACCCACCTTTCCTACCCTTTCCCCAACACCCCACCCTCCCTTGCTCCAGCTAGATGTACACTCAGACTGAAGTTTATATGTCCCTTACGGGAATATTATGTTTCTGTTTTTCTAACCTTTTTATATGTGAAGACATATGGGAATATCGTCACAAAATTTTGACTACAGGCTTATCATTTTTTTTTCACTATGGCACATAGAAAATAATGAATCCTGGGCACGTAGCATTTACGTGGAAATATGTAGTGAGGGAATTTGGGCAAAGACACGGAAAAGGTAGCAGTGCCTTGTGTATTTTAACTGAGGTAAATGACATACACAATGAAACATTTGCATCACTGTATTGAGATATAAATTGGTACAAAGAAATATGTACACTCATATTGCAACATTATTATGTATAACGACTCAGCTTAAACATAAAAAAGAATAATAATAGTAATAAAAAAGAACAAGATAACGCTACATTTACACAAGGTAATACAATGCAATAGATGTAATTTGCAATTCCTTATACAAGGAATGATACTGACTATAACTACAAGTTGCTTGCTGAGGAAAAATGTTTACATCCCGCAGGGAATAAAGTTTAAGCAGTAGCAGCAAATTCAGTAAACTATTTCAGAATTTAGTTTATTTATTTATTTGATTGGTGTTTTACGCCATACTCAAGAATATTTCACTTATACGACGGCGGCCATCATTATGGTGGAAGGAAAACCCACAACCATCTGCAGGCTGCTGACAGACCTTCCCACTTATGGCCGGAGAGGAAGCCAGAATGAGCTGGACTTGAACTCACAGCGACCACATTGGTGAGAGACTCTTGGGTCATAATGCTGCGCTAGCGCGCCAACCAACTGAGCCACAGAGGCCCCCATCTCAGGATTTAACACCTGGCCTACTATACATGTACATGATAAGAATGGACTCAGCAGACTACATTTTCATCTATTCAATCCCCAAGTGATTTCCACAATTAAATCTCTCAGATTCATTTCCACAAACAAATCACACAATCCTTATCATAAAATAATCTGTAAAGAATGAGGGCCTAAGCTATTCTCCTTGCTGCACTCCAAAAAATAGACACTAAATTCCTGATAACCATTGTGCATACAATGTACTGAGGTTGTAACCCAAAGTCCCAGATAAAAGCCCTGACTAGGCATTAACTACCTGATAAATAGCTAAGGTGGTCAATAAAATTTAAGGAATGTTTACTATCTGGACACAGTTTCTTATGATATGAACATCTGAATGAAATGCCACCCATGCCAAATGATTCTAACCTTTGCCACAAATTCTTAAATATAAATAAATAAATAAATAAATAAATAAACAGAAGTCAATATTTAGGCCTAATTAAATCTTCAGGGTATTAAAAAAATGTGATTTTCTTTTTCATAAAAGGCAAAACAACACCAACAGTGTAGGATTATTTGGATGTTTACAACACAATGTTGACAGGCTTCATTCATTTTCCTTGTGTGTTTAATGCATCAAGTCATGTGTGGCCATAATCTCCTAACTGACCTGATTTAAACAAAATTCCCCCCTTAACCCTGCCTCACCCCACCTGTCAGGTAAACGGGGCAGAAGTAAAGAGACAACAACTATAAATTACAATAAACTACAGATAATTTATAATTTTCTGGCAATGGTGTTGAAACAGCAATTAGAATTAATTATGATCATGGTGTTTCACTTTTTTAAGGTGAAGCAATTTAGTTCAATGTGTCACGCCAGGCTAATTTGCTATACCTGTGAAGGCTAGCCTGGAAAGAATTACTGGTATTTCTTTATATGTATATACATGTATATTATATTGACAAGCTGAGGGAGAGAGAAATAAAACAAAAAGACTTAAGCCTTAAATTTAGATATGGTAAGACAAAGTAACTGTTTAAAAATGATACAAACAGCACTATGTAATGATCTACACTGCCTGTACAAGATTATACCATTAGTACTTCATGTTACATGAAGTGAAAAGGTAACACTTATTTTTGCGTAACAAAACCTGAGTGCTTGATGACAACGTATTACATGAGCTGAAAGAAAATGTTTTAAAACATTTGGTTAAGTGAAATGTAGGCCTAAGTGTGTCTGATTAAATCTGAAATCAACAACTGCTGAAGCAGACGACATTTAAATGCCGTTCAACGCAAACGCATAAAACTTATACTTACCTTCTTCTGCTGTAACACCATTTATCCATGTAGTGAACAGAAAGCACACTACAATCACATTGGCGTGCATCCTGGGGTAAAGAACTGCCCCGTCTAAGTCATCCCGCCACGAGTGCTATCAGCAGCCGTTCGCTTCACATGTGGCCGGCCGACTGAATTTCCCGGCACCACGCCAACTTTGATCTGTACCGTTTGTTGTCTGCTCTCAGCAAACGTCATAGAGGGCGCTGCGCCGTGAAGTTTGGTGTACTGTATGCTGGTAGTGTCTGACCATATCAATCGATTTTTTTTTTCTTTTGTTTTGTTTTTGACCAACCGGTACCTTTCTCAATGAATTTAAGACAATTAAAGTAAGACAAATTTAAAAAATCGATAAAATAAAAAAAATATTGAATTGAAATACTTGTATGAGAGAGCTTAACAGCACCGCTGCAATTATTTACAACCTTTTAATCTAGATTAATTTTCTATTGCACTGTTATTGACATTATTAGTATTAATTATTAACAAGTAAAATTAACAAGTCAAATGGGCAGTTTTGTGCAGAAAATGCAGAGAAATAGCATGTAATTCTCTGATAAACATTTGTATATGTACTGCAGCAACCGCAACAAATCATTTAACTACATATTGTAGTCGGCTATTTCTGACATGATAACAGTAAATACCCCTAAATTGATGTGGTCTTACATTTATAATAATGGTGATTGCATGTTTTTATATAATCAAGTCTCCTGCTGTTGTAGCTTGCGATTGCAACCTATTAGCTAGGTCTAATTCCTCTTCGAAGGCCTGACATTTCGTTTAGTCTACGCTTATCCTCTTGTACGAAAAGATGTATGAGTAATCATGAATGCGCATGCATATATCTTATTATGATTTGTCTGAATGGGTTAGTTTGTGGGCACACAGTCGAAAGGCAGGGGAATTCATGGGTAGATAACTCTTGTGTAATCTCCGGTTTGGAAAAATGTGTAAGACTTACTTCCCCTTTGTTTCGTTTTCGCAACAGGAACCACGTGGGCCTTTGCATGGACGTAACATTCTGATGCGAAGTAGGGCTTGTCACAGGCTTCGAAGTGTCCCGTCAAAGAAGATCCCACTTGCAGTAAGATTATCCAGTACACTTTTAGTTTCTCTTCTTGCTTTGATTGGCTATTTCTTAAATCTTTAGTGGTGACAACTACTTGTTGATGGCCCGGACCATATAGACAACAACAACAACAACATGTCAAGATGTGTAAGATATTTTCAGATTTTGAATCTGCCTTGACTGGGTCCAAGCGGAGAAGTAAAACGTGTTACATCAAATATGTAATCCAAACTGAAGATAATATCGGAATAATGAAAATTTAATTATATATAAAGGCCTATACGTGATTACTAATTCAGTTAAATTAGGTTGGTTTTCGACAATTTCTGATACGAGGTTGGTAAATATCAGAATTTGTTGAAAATGGGTCCCAAATAAACTAATAAGACAACATGTCCATGGCCAGTTATTGCAAGACATGAAGTAATTTGCCAGATCAACATTTAAAAGGGCAATTACAGTGTCGATGTTCACTGAACCGTCAGCAATTTTACTAATGTATAAAACTGGAGTGAGTGAGAGCTCGTACTTAGCAATTTTTCAGTCGTGTGACGACAAAGGAATCCAGTGTAATGTAATGGAGTACACGTAATGTGTACAAACACTTCCTACAGCACTGTCCTGCAACAAGTAATGTGCCTCCTTGTTGCAGGCCAGATTTCCACCGCTCTTTTATCTAGTGCTGCTTCACCGAGATGCCTTCCTGAAGGCAAGTAAGCCGCACTGCGCGAGCCATTATACTGATACAGGTCAACCAGTCGTTGTACTATTCCCTTCATGCTGAACGCCAAGCGTAAGGTCTTAGGTGTGACGCAACCCAGGATTGAACCTGGATCTACCGCTCCCCAAGCAGATGCTCTACCAACTATGCTATCGGGACCGGTCGTGTATAAATTTGCATGTATCTTTATAATAAATCTATGCCTCCACATTTGCAGCATCAATCTGTTAGTGTAATTCACAGTGTACAGGAAATTGTTAACATTCAATCCTTGTGAATTACCTTCATGCTTGCAGTAATCATGCATTTTGTGTCAGTTGTGTTGAGTATATTATACCCACAGTAATGGGAACCAGTCAAACACCCGGCAGCAGAACGTTGAGGTCATTTTGCTGGCATCAACCTTTCCTTTCCCAGCTCAGTATCATGACGTTACATAGAACACTGTAGACATTGCGTCACAATCCACTTTTGACGAAACAATGGTTGAAGATCCTGCTTCACACTAGCGCCACCTCACTACTTAATTAAAAAATACTCTGCCTCCCCATTGCATGGCTTATACATTGAATGAAGTCTTGAGGCTGAGGATGAAATGATACTCAACTCCACAAAAGCCAGTTCTCTTTATTTAACATAAAACAACTGGTACAGCCCTATGTGAATAGGTAATCTTATTTGACATCTGGTTTATGTTTTAAAGTCACACTGATGTGCGTATAATCTTGTATATTAGTATACTTTCAGCACTGACATAAAGCTGATTATTTACCACGACAAATTTGTGTTGGTTGATTATTGTGTTTAATCTTTATCAGTTTTGGTAAAGTGATGGCATTGAGAATGAAAAGTTGTTACAGTACATTACAAAAAGATGCATTTGTCATATTTCAGTGTATACAAGCTGTACATGTAGATATTTCAAATGTAAAATGGCTTTGACATGTTTCTTTTGCGACTTGGTTAAGGTTTAAAAGGTGAACTGCTTTGTTATTTCAGGGTTAAGAGTACAGGTGTGCCCCTAAGAAAACAAGTTGTCTTTCTGTCAAAGACAGTTAGCTGTTCCCCGCTGCAGTACCCTACAGCAGCAGTATGAATAAGGAAGAGAAAATAAATTTCCTGAAATCTGCCTCGGAGGAGGAAAGAAAAGCGTATTTCAGGAAAATGGATGAAGATTTAGAAGCCTTCATCATGAAGAAATCCAAAGCAGCAGCGAAAAAAAGAGAAAATGAGCCAGAAGAAAAGAACCTTGATGAAGTTTTTGAGGTTGTAAATAAATACTACTTTTGACAGTTTTGATACCAACAAACAGTTGACAAAAGTTGTTTAATTTAGCGACATATTGTTTGAATAGTTTAACTGATCATTAGCATGCTGTTGGTTTATTTTGTTAGAATGCAGTAGAATAGCTATAACACATTGTGATTGTTTACTGTAAAGGTTAGATATTGTTAACAAGTGTAAAGGTGGAATCGTGAAAAAAGTTTAGTATTTCTTATATTTGTGTTGAATAGAAATTCGAAAAGAAGAAAGAAAAGCTGCTTAAAATATATATGAAAGTATCTGGTTAGAAAGTAAGATGAGCTGTTTGCCTCTTTCCTCAGTTCTGTTGTTCTTCATAGGGGAGATCACGCTGTTCGACCTTTAAAATGTGGATTTTCTCACTTTGCCTTCAATGTAACTGCTAGTATGAGCGAAACCAAGATGTCCATGTACAGTGATAGGGTTACCTTCCCTATGAAGGCAATACAGCCAGTCCTATTTTAGGACGTACATTGTTATTGATTTTATTGGTGTTTTTTTTTTATAGGAACTACAGAGACATCCAGCCTTTGTGAAGGAGCTTGACTTCAGTAAACCTCTCCATCCATTGGTTGAGGGACTGATTGACCTTAAGTACAACTCTGAAGATGCTAAAGGTGTAGACCAAAGATTTTAGAATTGTAAAATAATAGGATAAAAATTTAAAATAAATTTAAAATAAAATTTACTTGCTTAGAAGGTGTGGCCTGGGGAGGAGTTAGGTGAGATGACTATTAATGAAAAGTTGAAGAATATTATATGTTAAGGGCATATCATATTGGGCAGAGAATGACGTGACAGTGTGCTTATATTATATTGATATTGGTAAAACTTACCAAGAGTGAAGAAAAGACAGTGAATAATATAACTTGAGTTATTAAGGAAGAAGGGTGGAAACAGGCCTGAACGGCCATAGACACTCCAAAAATCAATTTTTAATCAGGAATTCTTACAAAGTCATTGAAGGCACCATGTCAGAGCTACCGGAAACACGTTGTCATATCTCTCGTACGACAAATATATGTGGTTAAAAGGGAAAACAGGGATGTAAGCAGAAAGAGCAGCATGTGTCCTTGGGTT